>NC_091931.1:2491111-2800000 GCF_041260155.1 Ptychodera flava | reverse complement strand
CATACACAGACAATAGTCGAAATGTAACCTCAGGCTCAATGCCCGAACCATGATGACGGTAAAACAAATGTCCAAACTGAGCATGCATTTTAAACCACCTGAGCATAAAACTGTGTACCAGCTACTATTTTTGATAAGTATCCTTTTCTTATTTTTGTAGTATTAGTTCTTGACTATGTTCACCTTTGAGGGAATAATGTCAATAAAGTTATTATGTATTATATTATTATTACTATGCTAGTGGTAGAAGGTATGGACTCATTGGCTGACAATGGGCGGAATGTTTCCTCAGTCGATTGTTTAAGTTTTGAGAATTTTTTATCATATGACTCGCGCATGTTTTTACATGCTTTTCACTATCAGTGATCGATCACCTGTACCTCCCGATGTTAATTCTACTTGACTATTGCGTTCAAGTTCCAATTATAATATGAACCAAAAATAGTGGTTTGATGACCTACAGATCGAACTGCCATTTTTCGTGCTTTGTAATTTCACCAAAAACTGTGTTCAAACTATGGGGTTCAAATTAATGTTGTTTCCTGGTGTGACAATGTGATCGAAACTTAAGTTTAATTCATTGGTTCCGCTATCAGTGATAAACCGTGTTTGAAGATATCACAGTAACTCCTACAGCAAAAACACAGTGGTTAGTTTGGAAAATCTGTCAGTACTGATTTCTTCCTTATTTTGAATACAAATTTATCAGTTATTCATATTCTAATTCCAATATTAACAGTCACTGTTGTTTTTCCTGTTAATATCATGATTCATGCACCAATTGACACAAAGATTTGTTTGAAAATATGAGTAACGAATTCAAATTTTGTATTTGAAACATAACAGTTTGCCAGCAGTTGCCTTTTTTCAGTGCATCTAATCGGTTAAAATTGTTCAAAATTAGCATACAAGAGGGGGGCCCATACTCTCCCCTGTACCTTCTCTTGTTTTTGTCTTAGAAAAGAAAACATACATTTTTATCAATTTCCTTTCCTTTCTCAGATTCCATGTAAGTGACACTATGGGCAGCAAAATTGATCAGAATTCTTCAAAATTGTCACACAAGAGGAGAATACCCCTCTCATGCTCTATCCTACATGTAGGCATTATTCCTGCTTTTGACTTTGTATTTGAAATATGTCATATGTCAGCAGATTGCACCTAGAAAATTGTCACACAATATGGGGAGAATCCCACTCTCATATGCTCCTCTGTCAAGCCCTAACCTCACATTTTTCTCTGCCAATTATTTCTCACCCTTAGAGAAGAAAACCCTGATTTCATGCTTCTGAGTAAGAACAATAAACTGCAATGATAAGGTAATGCTTTCTAAGTATGCATAGGTTACCAATCCTCCACATACCATCTGATGGGACCATGAAGAAACAAATGCCTTGCTTGTTTGTTTATGATAATGTCGATTTTGTGCAAGGTGAATAAAGGTCTTACAGTAGAGATAGGAGATTTAATTGTCCCCATTCTTACTTTCATAGTCTTACTATAATCCTGAAGTTTAATATTTGGCCCCTTAAATTTCTGCCTAGTTGCACTGTAGAGCTTTTTACTTCTGTGGTTGCACAATAAACCACGGTCTCTCCACAACCGTGAATGAACCTACCCATTGTTGCACCTATAGCATAAACTGTTCTACATATACCGGTATGTCAATAAGGATCACATATGCCATGTCTGTACACAGGGCTTGGATAATCACATAATGGTAACACAATGTTTTTGTTAAGGGCAGTAAGCAAGTAAATGTTACCACAGTTTCTGGGTTCACTGGGGTTCCCCTTGGTATATCAATACAATCAGATTAGGGGATATAAGCAGAATTAATGGTGAAGGGTTCCCAGATCATTTCACATGTTCCCCAATCATAGCAAAAACTGTGACACCATAGACCCTGATGGAGTCAATATTGATAAGATGTGAGAATTTAAGCTGATAAATGGGCTACTGAAATATTGTTACATGGAAATAGATACACACACGTATGGGTTGGCAATTTAATGAAGAACGGGTGAAAAAGTCAAAAAGTAATGAATGGAAGCCAACATTACTATACAGCTTTGTAAAATCAAACTATAATCAAACCAAACTGAATCTCCAATTTAGTAAAAACTGTACTGAAAATTTAGTTGACTTCTTTTAAACTACCAATAGTGCTGTCTTCATGCATTTTTTTCACAAAATATCAATCCCAATTCAGGAATGATATCAATACTGGTACATGTAGCAGCTATTCCCATTTTCACATCCTCAATCTCACTTCCTTCAAAGTACACTATTCAAGCAAGATAAGCTGAGTCAGTGTTTACAATAATTCCATCTGAGAGGAACCTATCAATGCAGTGAGTAAACCTATCAATGCAGTGAGTAAATCATAGATACTGGTACATATAAAGCAATCCCTCCAACTAAATGCAGTGAGTAAATCATAGATACCGGTACATATAAAGCAATCCCTCCAACTAAATGCAGTGAGTAAATCATAGATACCGGTACATATAAAGCAATCCCTCCAATTAAATGCTATTTTAATTAGGGTCTTCATCACAGTGACAGTACATCAGAACGTAACTGTGCTGTTAATTACATATGCTTTTTCACTAAAACAGGGAAGTACAAAATGTGCTATTAATGCAATAGCCCAGGTATCGTAGTGTGCTTTGCTTTTTTCAACAAATATGCACAAAATGTCAAGATTTTTATATGAAGATGTAGAGTAGGCATATTTCAGGATATCATTAGTATTTTTTCCCCATGATATTATTTTGACTCACAAAATCTATCAATAATTTCAGTACAAGTCAGGGCCTGAAATTAACTTCTTTGTGTGGTAGTTCCAAGTGGAGTATACACTATCCTGGAAATAAGTAGCCCTGAGAGAATACATCTGGTAGTCTGCTTTTGCCTAATGCTATATGGTTTACTGTAGATGATATGACGTATCTGACTAACAGAACAAACAAATGCAGAACAGTTTCACTGTCAAATAATAATTAGGAAGGTTATAACATTGGATGAGTTTACCATCATGTTCTGCAGCATACATGTAGCTCTATGTACAGTAATAAGTTTTCATAAATAGAAATATGACTGACAAGTGTTTGACATGTGTTGATTTATTCTTCTGACAATGTGAACAATATCAACTTGCTGGGGGTAGCATGATGAATTGTCAGATAACAAGATTGTGTACTGATAAACCTGCTTGAAGGAATGCTATTTGATATTTGAGCATTAGCAGTGAGACTTTATTAGGTAAATTGTGATTTTTCAATGAGTAATCTGACAGAAAATCACAGAAAAGGAATTTTTCAACATGTCTCCAACTGCTTTCCATAACAACAGGTAGCCCAATGTAACCTAGATCACTGAAGTACATAAATTTGTGATCCATTCAAAATTTGCATGTTCACTTTGAGCATTATTTCCATGTATGTTGCCATAGACCGTATAGTCTGATCAAGGTCTATGATATCATGGCCATCCACAATGATCTATACCCATATATATAGTGAATTAATTTCAAAGTGAAAGAATAATAAAAGTTGAATATGGATTCATAATTTGTCAGCTCACTGTAAGAAAAGATACAACTGCAATACATTAGACCAAATAAGTTTGAATTTACTGGCATTATCCGAGCATTGTCTTCTGTGTCTCTCAATAATCATATGCCCTATTGTTTATCAAATGAACCTTTTTGTGAGAACATGCATGTACATATATTTTGGTTTTGGATTTTTTTCAGGTTTTCAAGGACAACATGAAGTTGTTGTTAGCACTCATACTGTTACTTGGTATACAGAACGTAAACTGCATGAATAATGGTCTTGCCAGAACTCCACCAATGGGTTGGATGGATTGGGAAAGATTCAGATGTAATGTAGACTGTGGCAATGATCCATTGAACTGCATTGGGTAAGTAATGCCTTCATTCATTCTCATCTTTGCAGTAAATTCAAATATTTCTGATAAAAATTTCCATTCATTGTTTTGATATTCATAATAAGGTACTTGTCTATGTAGCCAGTCTTTCCCACTGCCCATGATTTGCTACATGGCTTTTGATCTCTGAAAAACAGTGATGTACCTGCTGTTTTTTCCAAGATGCATAATTGCCTGAATGTATAATCATCAAAATCCACCTCCAAATAATCACAAGCATGACATGTCACCTTTCTACAATGAAGTTTGAGATTATGATTTACACAATGGACTGAGGTGCCATGTGTTACCAGACATACCAGGTGGCTATTCCAGAGGTATTACACTGAGGGAACTGTTGATGCCTGGTAACCAAGGCAATGAGGAAGGGTAATAAATGGGAGCCATAAGCTTTAATAAAGACCAGGTTATACGAATTTAACACCCAACATGGTCATGGTAACTGATGATGTCAGATCTCAAAGCTGCAGATTGACATAAGTGTCGTTTATGATCAGTCACAACAATGTGATATTTTTTTGTCTTTGTGTTCATTTCATTGAAATATTCATAGACCTGGTGCTAGGATATATGAGAAAAGGGAAGGGTGTGTGTAACGTCTAGTGATGCTGTCCTACAAAGAAACGGAAGATGGTACTTGAATTGACCTATTACAACCTCCCCTTGTTCATATACCAGTGGATGTCAAGTAAATAAGAATAGACAAACTTGACCCTTACATGTTTTGTAAATATTAAACAATAAGTTCTGCAATCTGTACAGTTTTAACATTTCTAAGTTACTATTGTATCTGTGTAATTTCAGTGAAAAATTATTCCAACAAATTGCTGACCACATGGCAAAAGATGGTTACAAAGATGCAGGTTATGAGTATGTCTGCATTGATGACTGTTGGATGTCAATGGAAAGAGATGCCAATGGTAAACTCTATGGTAATTCCACACGATTTCCAAGCGGTATCAAAGCTCTTGCTGATTATGTAAGTTAGCAATTTAATTCCACTCCATTATTGTACATCTTTTGTAAAGGGTTTCTGGGAAATATAATGATATTTAAAAAACTCACAGATTCTGAAGGAATCAGTTTCATCAATAAAACATTTCACATCGGTTGGTAGAATAAATCATTGAATGATCAGTGCTTCAACCAGTAATCATAATTTCATGGTATTCTTCCTCTTGCCTGTTCATCAATATTAAGACTGCAAAATATCTTGAAAATATCAAAAGCTTTGTCATTACTGACAAATGAGTATTATTTTCAGAAGTTCATTGTATGCTCATGTCTATATCAAGTTCACAATGTCATTACACACCAGCAGACTAGTGTCATGTCAAAGCTCCAAGTATACTGGCACTTATTGTGACCAGCGTAATAAAGTTCTATATCTCTTCAGCACACTACCACATTGTTTTCTAAAATTCATATTAATAGGAGTCCAGTCACTCCAATAGAATAATATTATGGAATAATTCACAAAATACAGTCATGTATGGACAAGCTTAGGTTCTGTATGCAGTATATTGGACACCCCAAGCTACATCTGATACACCATACAGCACCTGATTCTACACATAACCTTATTTTGTGTATTGTACACTGTTTGTTTCTAAACAAAATGCCAAAAGATTTTGGAAAAAGTGGCACAGTCAAAGGAAGGTTGTATTGCTTCGCATTATGTTGACATAAGAAAATTTGCCCTGAAATAATTTGCATACTGCCAAAATTAGAATGTAGGCATTCATACAAACACACAGAACATAACTGTTGACACTATTCCACATTGCCTTTGATGTTTGTTGGCATTTGGCACCAACAAATATTAAATTTGTTGAAATGTTATTCCCAAACACTTTAATTTGATTTGCTTAATTCTATGTGAAAGCTGTCTAAACTTCTGCAGTGCATAGCAAACTTTGTCATGATTGTGTATATGGGCAGATTGCAGCTCAAAGCCAAGTACTTAATGCATATGGGATGCAGTTTTATTTGCATGCACTTTGTATAAAATGTAGCATAATGTATTGTATGATTTGAACTCTACACAAATAGGCATGCAATGAAAAAAGACAAACAAATTACACAAGGTGTCTCACACTAGAATCTGTCATTGAGTATTGTAATAAAATTGATTGACTGTACCTTTAGGTTTAATCTGTCAGCAGTATAGTGGATGCAGTTGACACCAACTTTAGAAAAAAATTGAATACAAATTAGCGTTTAATAAATGCAATTTAAACAGCTTATAATTGCAATCTTTAAAAAAATAAATTACCTATATCTCAACTAGGTGCATGCCAAAGGATTAAAATTAGGTATATATGAAGACTATGGAACTCATACTTGTGGTGGATATCCTGGCAGTCTTGATCACTTAGAAGTTGATGCACAAACCTTTGCTGATTGGGGCGTAGACTACTTAAAATTTGATGGTTGCTATGCTTCACCTTCCAAAATGGACAAAGGCTATCCTCAGATGACACAAGCTCTTAATAGCACTGGTCGTCCAATTGTATTTTCCTGTAGTTGGCCTGATTATCAAAGAGCACAAGGCATGAAGGTAGGCAACTTTATGTGCTACACTAGAAGCACATATTTATGTGTCATTTTATGCCATTTACATCATTAGGTCCATTCCAAAGGCTTGCTGTTAGGTATTTATGGAGACTACGGAACAAAGACATGCATGGGTTATCCAGGCTCTTTGAATCACTTACAAGTTGATGCACAAACTCTGACAGAGTGGGGTGTTGATTATTTCAAAATGGATGCATGCCATGCTGATCCCACTGACTTGAATGATGGGTTCCCCAAATTCACCAACTTTCTAAATATGACAGGATCACCCATAGTGTTTTCCACAACTTGGCCACATCACCAAATCAAACATGGTATCAAGGTAAGCAATATTGGGCCCAGAGCGAACATTTTAAATTTTATTAGCAATCTGGATGAACTCAAATATCTCCACACAGGAAGTGTATTTTATAGCTGTACACAGCAGTCGTAGTTGTATTTCAAAAGTTTCTCGTAGAAAGCTGGATAAAAGCCATTTCAGTGTAACATGAGCATTACTGGCAATATAGGGTCATCATATCCCACAATGCAAGAGCATTAACATTTATTTATGGGCAAGGGCGAGAGGAAAGCCACAAATTAATTGGTGAGGCTTGCCGAGCCCGTTAATTTGGCTTTCCTCAAGCCCGCGCTAATAAACAAACGTTAATGGTCAGAGCGGAGTCTGTTATTTCCATTATATTATCAACGAACCAAAGAAAACCATCAAAATTTGCAAAAATTTCCGGAGCGAACGACAAGTGGGCCCCAGAACTGAGCAATACGCGACGCACTGATGCGCATGCTGTAAAAAATTGGCAAATCCGGAGATATTTTCAGAAAAAAATATCTCAACTTGGCCCACAAGTGCTCCATTTTATTTTGTGATTGGTTATGATATACATTTGAGCTGTAAAGTAACAATACTTTGAGTTGTTAATCTTGTTATGCATATTCACGGGCATGTAAACAAACCATTACTGTGTATTTGTGGTCAGTCACACGTGGTTCAGCTCGACCAATCAAAATGCGACAGGCAGGGCATGGTAATATAATGTGGGTCACACGTTCCTGTTTATGAGTTTACTGCACAATGTTTGGGGTGTCAACAACTTTAATACTGCATTATTGCTTACATTGAGTGATTCAGACATCAACAGTTTCCTGAAATGTTTATAAATGGTTACTCCTGTGTTCTGACAAGTTGCCAAACAAAATATTTGATATACCCTCCCAATTGGCCTTCAAGGCACATCATGTGCTCATAAGCTGTTGCCTTCATGAAAACTGGCCCACAGTAACATTATCCACAGTAACAGTGACACTAACATGTCCATGTTCTCTTGTTTCTTATCATTTAATTTCAGCCAAACTATACCCTGATTGGTGAAAATTGCAATTTATGGAGGAATTATGCTGATATTCAGGATTCATGGGGCAGTGTTACTGGTATTATAGACTACTATGCTAAAGAACATGACACTCTAGCAGCAGCTCAGGGACCTGGCCAATGGAATGATCCTGATATGGTAAGCTAGATGTCAATGCAAAAGTTTCATACATTTGAATTTTCCAAGTCTCAACAGAGGTTTAATTTTCATTAGTGTAATTGTACTTTCAATGAAGAAACATCAAACATCAAGATCCAAATCAACTTTAAGGTCCGTAAGCTGTATCTTTTCGCTATTTTTTCAGAACTTTTGTTTTGTGGTTTCCCTACACTTTCTGCATCGAATCCCTAAACTGCAATTTAATGCCAAGTATTTAGCATATCAACACAACCTATATGAGTATAATCTACATTGTTATTGTTGAAAATTGTATTCAAGTCCGGACTAGAATTCATTTGTAAACAATAAACAATGATCACTACACACATACAAGCTGTGTTGACAAAAAGAATACTGGAAATTTCAGCATGACAAACAGATTAGGATCAGACACGGTAGTTGATATACAGAAGCAGAATACTGAAAAGCTTTCCACAAGTTACAGCTTATGTCCCATTAAATAATTTTCCAATAAATGACAGTAAATTTTGATGTTTCTCTGGTTCATTTTGAAAGTCGTTCATTTTCTTCTGTTGTATAGATGTTCATAGTAGACTAAGGTATACCGGTACGTCTTTCTCTGTTCAATAGCTTATACAGAACTTGATAACGTAACTGCAATCTCATTATCTTGATTTGGCATTCTGTAAACCCATGACCGGTGCCAATGATTACATATTTTTATCAGAATAACTGAACTTCATTTTGATATTTCAGTTGATAATAGGTGATTATGGACTAAGCTTTGACCAGTCCAAGGCTCAGATGGCTATGTGGGCTGTATTTGCAGCTCCTTTGATGATGTCCAATGATTTGAGAACAATTAAAGCAGACGCCAAAGAGATTCTTTTAAATAAAGAAGTCATAGCTGTCAACCAAGATCCACTTGGGAAATGGGAAAAAAGAGTCATTCAGGTATGTTTTGCATTCTTTAAACGATTCCTTTCGTTTTCAGTGCCTTTATTACATGATTAGAGTTCAACTTTGTGTGTCTTGCATGAGTCAACATAAAATCAATCATCGCAGAATTTGTTTCAATTAAACAACTACTTCGATAACAAACTACCCACTGTGTAGTAGTTTGTCAACTTAGGCACAGAATATCTCAAAGATATAAGGATTGACTGAGGGTCATGGTTGCATCAATGAAAACTGATTTTATTGATAACTATTGCTAATCTTAGACTGGCAATTGAGACTGTATACCATAATATACCAGCACACATGCATGTACATGTATTTGGATGAAAGACTGGCTTTGGTTAAATTTTGAAAGACAGATTTGCCATAGAACACATTTGGTTCATTACTTTGTCTAATGCTTGAAGTGTGCAATAATGTCATTCCTGTATGCAAACGGAATTGATGAATATTGCTTAACTATGCAAATGTATGCAAAATGATTCATGAATATTGGTTAGCTATGCAAATGTATGCAAAATGAATTCATGAATATTGGTTAGCTATGCAAATATATGCAATGTGAATTCATGAATATTGGTTAGCTATGCAACTGTAATGATAACCATAGACAGTTAAAGTTTTACCCAAAATTGCCAATTGCTTTGTATCAGTATGACTGCCTGTTGTGTTGTGTAACTAGGACAAAGCAATATTACATGTAGATAATAACTTATTATATAATGTCAATGTTTAAAATCATTAAAGCAATTGGAAAACAGTATATTTTAGGGCCCTACTTTCATTATACCACATATTTAAATATGGAAATTATATTTACTGCAACAGGCTTCATACATGTACCTGTACAATATACCACAACAATAAAACCATACATGCATATATTGAATACTAAACAGCAAGAGTAATCATAATAGTCTAAGAACTAAAAAGGACTCCCTGGATAGAAGGAGATAAAGATATGATCCAACATGGTATTGCAGTATATTATATATTATTGCCTGAATACATGGGTTTATGTGCCAGAGAGCAGGTGACAATTTGCCCGACGCCAGGAGGACAAATTGTCTCCTGCTGCGAGGGCACATAAACCCATGTATTCAGGCAATAATATTTTTATGACGTGCCTCTTCACAGTTAATGCCATATGACATTTAATTACATGCAGGGCATTTTCAAACAATTTTACCATTATCAACCAGCATCAAACAGATTTTAACGAAAGTCAAAATAGCAGTGCCCGCATGGATATTTTACATCTAGTCTACTTTGACGTTTAAAACCTCGAAAGGCTTCACTGGACCAGGTAACTACGGAAACTGGTCACTACATCGTTCACCGGCCCGCTAACATCTCGGATGTTCCTATTCAAATCAATGCACTGATTTGCACTCACATCAAGGCATGTAATAAACGGTATATGGCAAACACTTCCCTTTGCTTTAAAACCTTCCCATTGCTGATCATAGGATCATCATGAATCAGAAGAGAATAGCAATTATTTTATCCATTTTACAAACAATTGCTGTTTCATCTAGTGATGCACACATGTTGTCACCCTAAAACACTGTATTTCTGACATACCGTTATAGGCTGTATTTAATGTAGCGCCTTTCAAATGTTTGCCACAACTTGATACAAGGACTTCAATTGACCAAACAGGGGAACAATGAAACAACTATTAAACTCGACAGCATATCCTTTCACTACCCCAAATATCTGCCGCCATAAAGCTGTTCAAATTTGTTGGCAACGTGGTAGGTGAACATTGGAGTCAGCCATTTTGTTTATTGGCTTTGCAAGTCACACTATTGTACAGGTACTCCAGGAACCCCAAAACTGATGGCATTTAACATGAATATTTCAACATGGACCGTGAAATACCAGTGCTTATATTCTATGGTACACATCACCAGGATGGAGCAATATTAGCATTATTTAGCATTATGATAATTACTCATAATCAGTGGACAAATATTCATGTAACCCTAGATTAAGCACTGTATAATAATTCTATGCTTGCTGCTTTCAACAGAGCACTTTTACATTCACAAAGTACTTGTCTTTTGGTTGAATCTACGCTATTAAAACTTAGCTTACTTTACCACCTTATATTCAGGTGTATCAAATTTTCAGTGTGAAAGTGTCATTTGCATGTTAGGTATCTACTTTTATGCAATACTCACAGATTATATATAAATGTGTGTCTGGCAATCATTGAACATTTCATTAGTGTAGACGATAATTAACTTCCAAAGTATAGCAAACAGTATCCAAGATGTTTTAACTAATAAAGTATAAAAGTATAGGACTTTCTCATGGAAATTTTGAAGCCTCTTGATATTGCTGAGTGTTTCAGAGCTGAATTATCACATATTTTTGCATACATGTATGTATGGAGATCACCTCTATACCCTAAATTCTAATTGCAGAAATTTCCAGTCCTTTGTGAAAATTGAAGAAAATTGAAAACTAAATTGTATTTAATACAACTTTAATCACCTTTTTATGACCCTGAAAAGCTAAAAAAATTCAATGGTAGATTGCAATGGGTTAAAGCTGGAATTCAAATGGACCATAGTACAAACAAACCCATGTGTGCAAATGCACATAGAAATATGTGTATTTCCATATGCACTTGTACACTTATTGGTTTGTTTGTACCGCCGTCATGTGATCTTTTTGGCATACCGAGTCTGTAGAACACATCACGTCCTTTTTATTCCCGAGTAGAACTATTGAAATTATTTCATTGTATACTTTTAGAAATAAAGCTAACTGGTTTGTTGAAATGGTTTTCAAAATCATGGTTTCAAACTGTAAAATGAACTTACAAAAATGATAATATTTTTCAGAAAAACAAAGTTGAAGTTTGGACCAAAGAACTCTACAACAAAAATTATGCAACAGTGTTTTTGAACCGGAGGACAGACGGAATGCCGTACAGTTTTAGCATAACATTAGCGGACATGGGATATGATACTGCATTGGATCACTATTCTCTTAGAGATGTTTTCTACCATAAACCTCTAGGATACTATGGCATCAATGACACTTTCACAGCTACAATCAACCCATCAGGAGTTGTCATGGTAACTGCATCATCAAACTAGGAATAACAGAGGGAACGTGGACAAGAGTAAACAGAAATCTTGATTGATGTTTTAATTTCATAAGTGACCATAAAAGCAGATGTATACAAAATGTAATTGCTTCATTTTGGTAGTTATTACTACTTCTCTGTGCCTCTCTGATTAAACTATCACATATGACTTTGTTTTTTACATTGGATGTACATCAGTCTTTATGAAAGGAGATAACTCATAGCCTTAAAATTGAATTTTACACAATCCCATATACATTTTTGATGTCTTCAAAACAGTCTACTGTTTCATAATGATGTCACAACTCTTGTTCAATTGTTTGCATTTCATGTGTACTACTACCCTTACTGCAATTCTGACACAGTGACAATGAAATGATTGTAATGAATCAGTGTTTATACTGATGAACATTGTAGCTCTTACTTTAGTGAATGTCCAGTCAAATTTGATGGAATTTTAAGACTGATATTTTTAGCTTTGCCTCTGTTACATTGCTCTTTCTACTGATGCTTTCATCTTACAACAACTGCTAATGTACGGCTCTGCCAATTCCCTTTTTTCTTGTTTTATTCAAGATTTATTTGTAAAATTTTGAGTCTGTTTATTAAATTTTGGAAAAATTTATTGTAGTTGAGTAACAGTCATGCTATTTGTGATAAAAGTTAATGAGGACTCATATTTGAAGAACTTTTAAGCAATATTGTCATCAGTGTATTTTTTCTGAAAAATTGACATCATGAAATTTTATGACTTTGTAAAACCTCTAATAACTCTGTAATATTGGCTCTCTGTAGTTAGGTGATATACTTTTTGATTAAGGTAACATAAATGTGTACCATCAGTGGAGATTGCTATCCTGACAGGTTTAAACCATCTGTAGACAACACAGAAATTTGTCATTATCAATATGTCCTTCCATGAAAATCTTTCATGATGGACAGCATCTTGATATAAACACACTCCTGTTGCTACTCAATCACACAACTGTATGGATGTAACGTTTGTTTATTGTGTGCTCTCCTATCTTGAATACTCTGTCTGTAACAAATTACCAATCAGAGATGCAACGCCAACTAGATGCTGTCACAGTATGAGTGGGCATATACATTGTCAACACCATCTAGGTCTAATGTGCTGTACATTGTCAAAGCCATCTTGGTCTAATGTGCTGTACATTGTCAAAGCCATCAAGGTCTAATGTGCTGTACATTCATACACATATAGTTATACATGTCTGTTCTCTTGTACATGTATCACAATCCCAAGCCATGTATGCCTGCAGTGTTATAGGTGCGTACATCCAAATGCACATACATGTACCATCTTTGAAAACACATTGGCCTCACAACGTAATATTGAAGTCTATATTGACTTGAATGAAAGTCACTCCACAATAGAAAAATATTCATCAATACCAGTCTCTTAAAATTGTCACATGCATTGAAATGCCTGCTTTAAAAATGTACATTTCTTTCTGTGCAGAACTTGAGTTTGGAAATTGGAAAGATGTCATGCTCAAAGGAATGAAATTCTTCACCGTGGACTATTTATACTTTTCAGTGTTGGATTGGAGAGAGGTTGTCCAAAACAGTCCTATTAAAGAAAGACTTGCTATATGTACTTCCTATCCAGGCCTTGTAAAATTTTATAATACAAGGCCATCCCTCTGTTGTCATTCATTTATGGCCTTATTAATTATCAATAAAGATTATCATTTATTGCGGATTACTTATTTTTGTAAGGTCACATCCCATGAACAGAAGTCACTGTACTCTTTTATTTTGGAGGCATACATAAAGTACTTACAACAATAGAGCTTATCTACATTTATACGAAAAGTCAAGTCAGTGAGTAGCATCTTCAACTGGTTTAAAATGTTTGTATGTCAGAGTTTAAGCAGTAAAACAATAGTGATATATAATATATGTGTTAATGCTTTTAAGCGAAGTATCAAACGTAGAAATGTTTATGTGACAAACTAAGAAACTCAAAGAGTTTAGACTGATTCATAACGTGACTGCAATCCAGCCCAGCTGCTTGAAAATATCAATATTAATTTGATTTCACTGCCAATTATAATTGGCTTGAATAAACTGATATGGTGTCAATAATAGATGTCTTTGTGTGAATTGTGTTACAAGTTAAAAATGTCAGAGGCATCATAATTAGTTTTTGCTCATTTTTGCTCCATAGAACGAAATTGACAGACACTACACTCAAGATACAGGATATTTGTTGTGTTGTCAGCATATTTTCTTGAAAAGATTTTCTTCAAACGTTTTACATTACAGAGAGTTTAAAACTTGACATAGCAGTAGGCATAAATTATTTTCTAAAATGACTTTTCTACCAGCCAGAAGCCTATAGTACTTCCCTGAAGGGAGCATGTCAAATTGACAATGAAGGGGTTGAGTTGCATCACCAATGATATTCCGTGCCTTCCTTATCACTGCAGACAGATAGTGGCTGGATTAAAGTTTTTCCAGTGACCAATTACTCTTCCTGCTGTGTTAACAATTCGTGAGAGTTTGATTCTGTTTTTAGAAATTAAATTACTATAACAGAAGTTAAATATTCAAAGTCAGAACAATTTCCAATAAGAGATATGTACACCAATCGGAGAATATTTTGGCAGACATCAAATGGTAGGAGATGTAATCATTGTTGGGTTTCTTTTCACCATATGATAGGTGTTTAAGTCAAAGCAAATAAGTTAAACTTTCCATTACAAAATTTGATGGATTCCTTGAGGGCGCCCCTCATGCAGTACAGCATGCACCCCGCCACACCTCGTACGAGCATTCATAAATGTACGATAATTCACATCTAATATGGCGGCGTGTGTTTAACCAATTCGTGACCGTTAGCATGAGACCACTACCTGTATAGAGCTGTAGCATGTGAGCTGACCCATGGCATGTTCGGAAACACGACGAAAGAGCGTTCGTTTTCATTCGCTTTGTGAAACATAGCGTTGCAATAACAGCTGGTTGTTGAATGAGACTATTGTTATTCTCAAAATTAACAAAAATAGATGCTCTGTCACATACTCAGCTTTGTTCAGAACTTTTTAGGAAATTGAACTAGGAGTAGGTTTACAGACATGCCACGGGTGACGGGTTAAAATGTGCATACCATTCTGTAAAACAGAACAATCGATTTGGTCTATTTGAGATTTTGTTAAGCCATCGTGTAGTTCGATTAATATCATATCAAGAAATTGTAACTGTGTAACAAATATTTGTAATATCTTTGTGTCGATAAAGTGACTGTTTGTCGTTTCACCAGAGTTTGTCAGATAGTGTGCCTATGTGAATGTTGTATGTAGGGGTCATGGAAAAAAGACACGAATTGTTTGAAAGTTAAGATGTGGGCAACAATTACGATATTTGAATTTCACCTGAAAGTATTATTTAACTTTTCATGGTAGTCTACAGAATAACTGTTCAATATTTTCCCTGGCAGAACTTGCTATATTTCTAATATGTAAGTAATAGGAATTGTTCAGTGGGCCCTATTTACAAGAAGACAAGCCTCAGAATTGCCAAGGCAAGATGTTCATGTGACAGATAATTATACTTTTGTTCAGATTTACAGTTAAATGACTTCAGAGAATGACATCATGCAGGGAATCATTTTTCATTTCCCGGAATATTTTTGAACACCGAAACTGAGTTTTGACGGGATGGGTACACATGAAGATTAAGTGACCCCCCCCCCCCCCTCTGTGCTATATGAAAAATACATTACCCCCTCCCTCCTTTGCGGTTTTCAAATTTAAGGTGACCCCCCCCCCCGGATTTTGCCGGCCCATACCTGGCCGTAATAACTGAACGCTCCCTTACACGATCGCTATATCGCGAGGGTCTTCGATTGACTCTCCAAGCAACGCTCCAAGCACCTGTGGTTAGGGTTAGCGGTCCAAGCTGTATGTAGAGTACTATTCATGTAAGTGGCTCTAGCCGATGAAAATGTCTTAAATATTACAATACAGTACTACTATGGAACTGACGGAAGTAAAATTGTCCGACTCACGTAAATATGATATAATTGGACGAGGATGAAATGTAAGTACCATATTTGCAAGAGTTAAAGGGCCCTAAAGAAAGTCCCCAATTTAGGCCGAAGGTAGATTTTCTGTAACTATTGTCGACCGGGTAGTATTTGGATTACCTTACCACAAGAGAAGCTGGTAAGTATTACATGAAAAAATCGCAATTTTTATTGACAGTTTACGATTCAATCATTTGCACCTTATGTTCTAGAGATAATACCATTATGGTGCATTACAGATGCTATAATGATGTTAGACTTTGAACAAATCTATACGTAAAAACTAACTCAGTGAATGCGATCTTGTAGAGTTAAAAAATGGGTTTCCTGGATTCCCGTCCGCTGACCGGAATGGCGATAACTCCCTCTTCATCGCGGTCAGAAAAATATGACAATTACTGCTTGAAAGCTTTTTTCCATGTAGGCCCATTGCCCAATTACAGAATGCCAAATGGGGCAATAAGGAGTAAAGTGCCTTGCTCAAGGGCACAACATCGTGCTAGAGTCTCGAACTCACCATCCTCCGACAGTGAGTCCGTTACTCTGGACTTACTGGGTCTCGAACTCACCGTCCTCCGACAGTGAGTCCGTTACTCTGGACTTACTGGGTCTTGAACTCACCATCCTCTAATACTGAAACCTGCCCAGTCCGGTACCCTAACCTTCATCCTCGGTGCCTCCTCTCTACAAAGTAATCTCTGCCTCCCTGCCCATTGGAGTGGGAGATTTCTTTAATGCGCACGGTCCTTTCAATACTTTTAAAAATTGCAGTTATCGGTGAAATTTCTTGTACGTAGAGCCAAAAGATATATCAATGTCACGTCATTAGATATTAGAAAAACATTCCCACATTGGACAACTTGAATTCTTTCGTACAGAATGTACAAAACACTGATAACTATACTGCCAATAGGAAAGGAAACCTGGGCACCCTTGTTGAAGAAATCTTTAAAACGAGTTGAACATGTGCAAGCGAATGACCAATAAAAACCTGTACTGAATTCTTTTATATCCAAACTCTCATGTAATCTTATATTATCGATGAATCGAATAACGTGTTTAACTATGGGGGTGAGGTGGAGGAAATCAAGCATGACAAAAAATTTGTGAACACAATAAGTTTATTTTATATACTGATAAATGATTTCGTCATCAGGTAGTCATGAGAAAATATTAAAGATATGGATTTTTCCCTTTCATTGAATCAATTCTACCCGTTGAAAAGTGAAAGAAAGATTTAAATTTTGAGGTTACACAAAAATCAGTATCAATGTTCCATATTTTTGCAACTCACATCAGTGTTGATACACATTGAATTCTAATCGATGTATTCATATTTCAACGACTCTAACGATCGTTGCAAACGTTTGTTGTGTTCTTGTAATTTTATTCTTTTGTGTGCACTTTCTTTATCACCACGATTGATTGTAAATATCGGACAATTTCTGTATGGTCTATGTGTATGGCAATGATATATAAGCTTATATATATATATATATATATATATATATATATATATATATATATATAATTGCCATTTTGTATGCATGTGTGTGTTTGTCTGTGTGCGCTCGCCTGTGTGTCGCTCTGTGTGCCCGTGTGTTTGTGCGTGTCTTTATCTGTGTTTTAGTCTCAAGGAATGGAAATTGACTTCCCTCTAATTGTGTGATAACAAAACGATAACAACCCAGTGAAAGATTCCGTACGCTCACTTGAGTAATTGCCGGTGAGTTAGATACACGCAAATGACTAAATGCCTTAGATTGATTTATCAATACATTGTACATACGAACATAGGATTATATCGCTAATGCGAAAATAATCGATAAAAAGAATGTATCAATGCATTGCAAATAAAAGAGTTAAAATAAACACAATTACTGTACTGAATGTATAGCATGCAAAAGATTATTTCCTTTTCCGTCCTGTTTCCAAACATTACCCGATTGATTTAGACGCCCATTACACTTTATCCTATAAAATCATTGCCGTCACATTGATGTGGTTCAAAAAGTCTGAGAGAAAAACGCGTAGTAATGTACGTCATCAGAGGGGCACTCACATTTCATCGAAGGAGGTTCTATTTTTGCGATGGTGTTTATGTTTTTACTTGTTCAAGACTAGCAAACTTTTCACGTGACATCAGAAAGACAGGTTCTCTATGATCGACTGGTTGTTCACTTGTAGCAGTCCGTCTGGACTAGAATCAAGCATTGAATAGAGCAAACAAACTGTGAAGTTGTCACTCGTTCGGTGAAGTAAATATACATGTATGAGCGATTTTGTTTCGGATTATATCTGAACTAGAAGATAAAATTATTCTAGCATCTTGTTCAGATATAATCCGAAACAAAATCGCTACCAAAAGCTGTAAATTTGATGGATTTTATAGTTTGCTCCTGTTTGTAAAATTGGTTTCTTGTTGTAATCCCTAAATCTTGTTGAAGTAAGTACGTAAAGTCCAACTTGTCAACACGGTTTAGAAGTTTGTAATGTCCTCTGTTAATGCTCACAAGTGTGTTTTAGGTCCGTGGCCGTTTTAGTTCCGTCTAAAATTAAACTGACAAATACAACACCATGAATTGTACATGCGTTGAGTTGCGAGACCATTTCTTTGAATTTTAAAATAAATGCCTTGAGTTGCAGGGACCAATTCTTTGAAATTTCAAATCAATGCGTTGAGTTGCAAGGACCAATTCTTTGAATTTTAAAATCAATGCATTGAGTTGCAGGGACCAATTCTTTGAAATTTTTTTTAATGCGTTGAGTTGCAGGGACCAATTCTTTGAAATTTTTTTTAATGCGTTGAGTTGCAGGGACCAATTCTTTGAAATTTAAAATCAATGTATTGAGTTGCAGGGACCAATTCTTTGAATTTTAAAATCAATGCATTGAGTTGCAGGGACCAATTCTTTGAAATTTCAAATAAATGCGTTGAGCTGCAGGGACCAATTCTTTGAATTTTAAAATCAATGCATTGAGTTGCAGGGACCAATTCTTTGAATTTTAAAATAAATGCGTTGAGCGCAGGGACCAATTCTTTGAATTTTAAATCAATGCATTGAGTTGCAGGGACCAATTCTTTGAATTTTAAAATAAATGCGTTGAGCTGCAAGGACCAATTCTTTGAATTTTAAAATCAATGCATTGAGTTGCAGGGACCAATTCTTTGAAATTTAAAATCAATGCATTGAGTTGCAGGGACCAATTCTTTGAAATTTCAAATCAATGCGTTGAGTTGCAGGGACCAATTCTTTGAATTTTAAAATCAATGCGTTGAGTTGCAGGGACCAATTCTTTGAATTTTAAAATCAATGCATTGAGTTGCAGGACCAATTCTTTGAATTTTAAAATCAATGCATTGAGTTGCAGGGACCAATTCTTTGAAATTTCAAATCAATGTATTGAGTTGCAGGGACCAATTCTTTGAAATTTCAAATCAATGCATTGAGTTGCAGGGACCAATTCTTTGAATTTTAAAATCAATGCATTGAGTTGCAGGGACCAATTCTTTGAAATTTTTTTTAATGCGTTGAGTTGCAGGGACCAATTCTTTGAAATTTAAAATCAATGCGTTGAGTTGCAGGGACCAATTCTTTGAAATTTAAAATACTGTGTTGAAGAATAAGAAGCAGTACATAGTCAGTATGGTCTGCTATCATGATTTACTCTTATACATATTTAAAATCTGTCCTGTGGCAACACGGAAGAATAAAAATTATGCTGGCGCCCTCTTTGTTCACCTTTCAAGTTAACTCAGATAGGATAATCATTCCCCCTAGACCTTTTCTCCCCATAATTCATGCCCCCTTGACCTGTCTTCCTTGAACAAACAGCCAGCTTTATAACCGTCCTCTATGGAAAGCCGTCACTGTCTTAGGGAGGTGTTTCCAACTCAATAATGTGCATTGGCATCATTATTATACCATTAACATTATGATGATGTTCATTTACTCTATCGTGATGCCGATTTACATAATAGTGATGACCATTTACATCTTGATGATGTCCATTTACATTATGATGATGTCCATTTACATTATGATGATACCCATTTACATTATGATGATGTCCATTTTCATTATGATGATACCCATTTACATTATGATGATACCCATTTACATTATGATGATGTCCATTTACATTATAATGATGGTAATTAACATTTTGATGATGTCCATTTATATTATGATGATGTCCATTTACATTATGATGATGTTCATTTACATTATGATGATGGGCATTTACGTTATGGTGATGTCCATTTACATTATGATGATACCAATTTACATTATGATGATGTCCATTTACATTATGATGATGTCCATTTACATTATAATGATGGTAATTAACATTTTGATGATGTCCATTTATATTATGATGATGTCCATTTACATTATGATGATGTTCATTTACATTATGATGATACCCATTTACATTATTGTGATGGGCATTTACATTTTGATGATGTCCATTTACACCATGATGATGTCCATTTATATCATGATGATGTCCATTTACATTATAATGATGGTCATTTACATTTTGATGATGTCCATTTACATTTTGATGATGTCCATTTATATCATGATGATGTCCATTTACATTATAATGATGTTCATTTACATTATGATGATGTCCATTTACATTATGATAATGTCCATTTACATTATGATGATGTTCATTTACATGATGATGATAATCATTTCCATATGATGATGCTCATTAACTTTATGGTGATACCCTTTTATATCATGATTTTACCCATTAACATCATGATGATGGGCATTTACATCATGATGATATCCATTTACATCGTGGTGATGGGCATTTACATTATGATGATACCCATTTACATCGTGGTGATGGGCATTTACATTATGATGATACCCGTTTACATTATAATGATGCCCATTTAAATTATGACGATGCCTATTTACATTATGATGATGCTCATTAACTTTATAGTGATGGCTATTTGCATACCATGATAATTATTGACATAATGTTTATTCTAAATTTCAATCTAAAGGAAAATGAGGGCAACTCCACACATCGGCCCTACCAAGTTTGTTTAATATTACGATATGGTGAATAAAAGGATCATTGCATTTATTTTGTGTTGAATACATGGCGAGAAATCGGTGAATCGATAGTGCTTTGTGATCTGGGTCCCCAGTAAACCGGTTTGTTGATTGAGTGATTCGTCTTAACGGTGTTTCGGAACCAAAAATGGGGTTCCTTCATCAGTCGCTCTCTTGTTTTGTATCCCCTCCGCTTGGTTGTGTGATGAAGTCATCTTCGTCCTCGAGGAGAAGCCAGATTCGTTATTGAGAGAGTTAGCCACTATTGACTGACTCTATAGTGAGCGATCGGGTGTGTGGTGTCATATTATAATTAACATGACCCAGCATCGACCGGAATTCCTGGACGCTCATAAGGATTTTTGTTTTAGGGCATATTTTGAGCGTTGCTAGTGCTCGTTATGTTAACAGTAAATGTTGTACGATTAGTTTGTTTTAGACAATTAAATCGATCATCCGAACTTTTGGTTTTGTGTCAATTTTTCATGGACTTGGTAATAGATTTCGGGTCAATATTGGTGCCTGCTTTCCGGTGTTTGAAAAGCATGTTGTGAAAGGCTGTTTCGAGAAATAAATCTTATTTCTCTGTGTTTAGCCATTCCCAGGTTTCATGGTTTCGTTAACAATATGTGCTGTAAACGGCCTTTGAAATCGGTTTGGTCTGAGGAGAGTATTGGTTTATTTAATTCATGCCGCCAACTTTGATTACTTTAATATGGCAGCTTTATCAGCTTTTGATTTTCTTTGCCAGATGCTGTTTTTTGTATTGATCAGCAATCTTTTTAGCTTGGTTGATTGCAGTACCAATTCGATGACAGATTGCATCTTGGTTTTATACGATAAGTTGTGGCATAAAATGGAGACACAAAAAAAACAGATTCCCCGTTGTTAAAACCGCTATCGTGAAACCTTTTAACTGTTTGAGCGATATGGGCAAAGTGTGTTTGAATTAACTCACCGGACTTTTCGGTTGTCGTTCCGGATATCGACGGAATGCTTACTCCTTCACATGTTGGTCAAAGTTACATAACGAGCTATGATTTTGTAAGAAGGATTTGTTTTAGATGCTCGTTTTATAGACCATGAGGAGTGTCGTTAGAAAACGACTCGAGGGTTGATCCCAGAAGTAAGCTCAGCTGCAGTAATTTCAGTTCACTCTCCTGTGTTGATAGAGTCATCCCTTATGTGCTCAGTTTAAGCGAGTAGGCCGTACATACGGAGACATCGCTATCTGTGCTCGTCTCAAACTGTTTGAGCTTGTTCTATTTGTAGCAAGGGAGGATGTGATTACTGGTTTGAGTATATTTATATTACGTCAACGTCAAAGTGGACCGTTATCTGATAGGTTAATTGGTTTCAGGAACTAAACTTTGATGAAGTTTATTTTGTCCCAATGGTTTCCGTGTAAGAGCCATGGTTAAAATATGAATATATTTTTACACAAAGATAATGGTTGAAATGATCCGTGTATTTGCTGTGTTTTTTTTTACTACGTTACATATGAGGTAGTCGATGGATACCCCGGAGGGTAGTCTCGTGTTTGCTAGCCCTCGACTTAGATCACAAACGATCTTTTCATAAAATGGAGTGTCCGTGCTTGTAAAGTTACCTAAGAAAGCAATCAATAGTGACAATGACGCTATTTCCAGGGCGTCGGCCGGAGGGCTAGCGCCTACTACTAATGTTGGGGGCTTTTGGCGGAAATCGGCTCATAGCCAGTCAACATGGGAATAAAGTTGTTGACCTTGACCCCCAACACTTGTGTCTGTCTGTATGTTATCAGTATAGGCATAGGCAACAATAATACTTGTTTTATTGTAGTTTAAATGGGCCGGGTTCGAGGCTGTGAGTGGGACGGTCTACGGACGAGGCTACCTAATAGTTAATCAGAACTGGCTTCAACCCCAGAGCGTTCCCCACCCTCCCTCCCTACCCTAATAGCTTGCAATTGATTGATTTTTTTCTCTCTCTCTCTTCTCTTTCCTTTCGGCTTTGTCATCTTTAGAGTATGTATCTTATTACGCGTAGAGTGGAGTCAATGTCATTGTCGCTAATAAATGAGTCCATCACTCCACAGGCTCTTGAGTCAATGCAGGCGAACCGCTAGCCGCCACTGATACAATAAAAATCAAAAGGTGTGTAACAGCGGCAGCCATGCACGGAGCCCGAGTAAATTTCAACAGACGGTTTCGCCCTCTTTTATCTCAAATACAACTTGCTTATTGGGGTCGATCGATGCTCCAGTTCATCAACTTCATGAAAAATCACACCAATATCCAAAATCTCTCTGTTAAGTCCATGAAAAAGCTGTGTTTTCGGAGCAGTGTCAGCTAGGAAACGCTGTTATCATACATGACCCACATTGACTGGGGTCAATGGTCATGACCCACAAGGGGAAGCTTGTGATTGGATGACGGTTTTACGAACGTAATTTCAAAATATCGGTTAACTTTCACTTGTCCGCACCACAAGCTTCGCTATGGCAGCGTATTCATACTGGTAAGTAAGATTTACAGTTTTCCTCATTAATGTTTTCACTTCTTATCTTACTTTGAATGAAATTTTCTTTAACATTCCTGACTTGTTGCCATACCTAACAGGGGGTTTGCACCTAGTGCAAGTCGGAGTGGAAGCATATATTGTACAGGCTACTGCTATAGTATTTTGTTTTCGTTTTGATCATGTGTAGTACAATGTGAAACAAGCGAAATTCGTGCAAGCTCTAAGAAACATTATTTTCTCTACGCGAGGACTACTTTAGTTCGTCGTACCCTCGAATTAAACTTGCCGATTCTCTTATTAGATAAAATTATTTACATGGTTTACAGAAATCTTTGTGACGGCGTCAGATATAATGTGGAATACTACATTTCGTTCGTATCAGGAACTCATAGCAAGAACTTCTTGTACTGTTGCAAATACGAAGTATTCTTAGGTCAAACAAAAAATATTGTGCTGTTCTGATAGCCCGACCTACTCTATTTTTTATCTGCCGACCCTAATTTTTTTGGAGCTACGTAAACAAGGAACTAAAAAGAAAACAAAGAAAAATCCGTAAAATCACACGTTCGATACTTGGCATTTGATTTTTGCTTGAAAGAGGGTGTCTTATGTTTTTCCTTTATATACCTATATGGTACATTGTGATCTGGAAATGTTATGGCCAGTGTTTGAGCGCCCTGAACCCCTGAACAATGCATATTTAAAAATAAAAATATTTTGTAAAAAGAAAATAAAATCCTGCCGACGTACCTACCTTATTTTTAAAACCATGTTATCTGAACAGAACAGCACAATTTATTTTCTTTTTTTTGGCCTCAAAGATAATTGCCAATTTACAGTGATACTCTACGAGGTTGCTTGTCAAAATTCGCGGAAATCATTAGAAAATCTATAAAAAAAAATACTATTAGTAATTATGACCACGTGTAAAAGTGTCATTCGACGTTACAAACTACTGCTCCACACGCACGCAACGTCTGGTTATCACATGACAACAGCGTGCGGAATTCACGCTAACCCGATGGTCGGAGACCAGCAGTTTCCATGCCGGACGTACCAGTAACTCTTGAAATATGTCCTGCTGTTCCTAAAGACGGGCCAGTAGCTTTTCCTATTGTACAGAAGTTTACCAGAATGTTTTGCTAAGCTAAATACCTGACAAAATTATTCAAAGATACGGTACCGCATCAAAGCGAAAGACGTTACATGTGTTAGGGTGGAGATCTCGTCGTGATCATAAAAGAATAATTAGCGTATCGATCGAGTTGCATGTGTCGAGGTAAACTGGATTTCGATGACACTTCAACATTATATGATATCGGATATTTGCAGCTACTGGGCAACACAATATCGAAATTAGAATTGTTGGTCAGATCATAGACCCTTGACTAAAACTAAGGTCAGATTTATAAGATGGTGAACCTCCATATATATTGGATATTTACCCACCTTTTAGACAAGTCTAATAATCGTATAATTAAGTCGGACTATCGAAGTCGGGCCTGGCTAGACCGCTGGGCCAAATCTGTAAGGTTTTGATCTCCCAGATATACATCGATTATTTACCCCGATTTGACAAGTATAGTATCGAAGTTGATGCCGCAATGATGAAGTCGGGCTTGGCAAGATCTGTGAGGTGGCAATGCAAATCTCCAACATATATATCGGACGTTTGTCCCGAAATCGCCGATAAACATCGGTGATTTTAAATAGACCACACGTGCCCGAGACACGAGATGAGTCATTCTGGTGACGATATTGGGGTCCCAATCGCCGATAAATATCGAGTAAACATCTTTGATTTCACAGTCATTCCAGAATTGCCTAGCTATAGAGAGTCCTAAAATCGCCGATATGTATCAGCCTGGGGTAAAATATAGGCAATTTCTCAAACCCGTCGTGCAGCGACAAGAGGCAAGTCATTCTTGTATTGTCTAGTATCGATTTTAGACCAGATATATAGATCGTTACGATGACGGATACATGTCGGACGTCAAACGCCGATAGTAAAAAGTAAATGTCCGATATTTAAACATTGTGCATGGTACCGTCTTCATTGACCTTGATGGCCATTTGCCTCAAGTTGGTCACTGTAAAGATTACGCTTACATTTTAAATTTGTGATTTGTCTTTAACGTGGGTTTGGACATTTCAGTATTATTTCTCTTTATCAGTTGACCTAATTTTTTGTATTTCCTTCATTGACTTTAATGATGAGTCCCTCAAAAGGGAGAAGTCAGAATCGTGAGTCAAGTGTTGTATTGACTCCATTTGTGTGTGATCCGGCGTTTGTGCTGCCAAAACTTACCCATCCCTGATCGGAGTTCTGGATGCTTAGCATTTCTGTGTTGGGACGTGTTTCAAGCCCACGCTTGTGCTCTTTTTCTCAATGTTAGAAATATTTGTTGTGAAAGGCTATTTTAGGAAATGAAAACGTTTATGTGTAGTGCTTAACTTTTACTGATTTCATGTTTTCAACACTGAGATCAGTTGCCCCAACTTTCGGTTTTGATAGTCATCTTCATTTGAAGAATTAAAAAAGAATAAAAGAATTAAAAGGCATAAAAAAACAGTTTGATGTTAGGATTTTGAAGTGGTGTCTTTATTTATTTTTCAATCCCATCATATTCTTTGCCCCTAGACTGAGCGCAGGTATATATCTCCACTATATTTGGATTTGACCTGATGATCGGACCAGTTGATTTCCTTCAGGGCCAGTGATTTTTTAAAGTTACTGGCCCGCTGGGCCAGTAGAGATTTTGCATGAGTTTCGCACACTGCATGACAAAGACGTTACGGATACTGATCGAACGTAATTACGTGTAACTAAATCTCTCGAGTGTAGCACCCCCTGAAACGGATGACGTACCCTTAAAAGTAACAACCAATCAGAACATTTCGTGATAGGTCAATGTGGGTCATGTATGATAACAGCGTTTCCTAGCTGACACTGCTCCGAAAACACAGCTTTTTCATGGACTTAACAGAGAGATTTTGGATATTGGTGTGATTTTTCATGAAGTTGATGAACTGGAGCATCGATCGACCCCAATAAGCAAGTTGTATTTGAGATAAAAGAGGGCGAAACCGTCTGTTGAAATTTACTCGGGCTCCGTGCATGGCTGCCGCTGTTACACACCTTTTGATTTTTATTGTATCAGTGGCGGCTAGCGGTTCGCCTGCATTGACTCAAGAGCCTGTGCATCACTCCATGTAGTCTTCGGACCGCCATATCTCCTTCTCCGATTGCGGTTTTTCTCTGTCACAGTGAAACAGGACCTGCGTCTGTTGTTGGAATCTTGGCGTAAGTGTTTGCAGAGATAACTCTCTCAAGATACTATCCATTCTTACTGGATACTGTGTTGAGTATTACTCTCGATCTCCGACAAAAGTTTCAGCTAGTTTAAACGAATGCGCATGTCTAAGATTTCGCATGGGGTTCTGGGAAATTTGACCATCATAACGAAGTAAATGGCCCACATAACGAAGTAAATGGCCCACATAACGAAGTAAATGGCCCACATAACGAAGTAAATGGCCCCCATAACGATGTGATAGAGCATCACCACAAATTGTACGGACTCATCATAAAGTTATGAGCACTATTTGTAAATAAGTATCATCATGACACAAATATGGATCATCATGATATAAATGGACATCACAAACATGTGAATGGCCGTCATCATAATGTAAATGGACATCAACACTATGTAAATGCCCATAATCATAACGTCATTCGGTATCATCAAGATGAAAATGGACAGCATTACAATGTAAATGGACATCATCATAATGTAAATGGTATCATGATAATGTAAATGCCCATCATCACGATGTAAATAGACATCATCATAATGTGAATGCACATCATTATAATGCAAATGGGCATCATCATAATGTAAATGGACATCATCATGATATAAATGGACATCATCATGATATAAATGGACATCACCATGATATAAATGGACATCATCATTATGTAAATGGACATCATCATTATGTAAATGGACATCATCATAATGTGAATGCACATCATTATAATGCAAATGGGCATCATCATAATGTAAATGGACTTCATCATGATATAAATGGACATCATCATGATATAAATGGACATCACCATGATATAAATGGACATCATCATTATGTAAATGGACATCATCATAAGGTAAATGGACATCATCATGATATAAATGGACATCACCATGATATAAATGGGCATCATCATTATGTAAATGGCATCATCATAATGTAAATGGACATCATCATCATGTAAATGGACATCATTATAATGTACAAGGGTGTCATCATAATGTAATTGCCCATCATCATTACGTAAATGCCCATCATTATGATGTAAATGGACATCATCATTATGTAAATGCCCATCACAATGATATAAATGGGCATCATCATAATGTAAATGGACATCATCATAATGTTAAAGAGTATCAGCATAATGTAAATGGACATCATCACGATGTGAATGGACATCATCATAATGTAAATGGACATCATCACGATGTAAATGGACATCGCTATTGTGTAAATCGGCATCACAATAGAGTAAATGAACATCATCATAATGTTAATGGTATAATCATATTGCCAATGCACATTGTTGGGTTGGAAACAGCTGCCTAAGCCAGTGACGGCTTTCCATAGTCCTCCCTTCGACTCATGAACTTGCTGACATCGCATGCTGTGTTCACTGTCTACAGTCTACATCCAAGAGCGGTCCTTAAGTCAAATCATTGCGACACCGTAAAAGAAACGATTTTTAGAAAAGTTTTTATTTCACTGTGAAGCGAAATAAATTTGTCCTCTTGCTGATTTGAATAAAAGAAATCTATCAATGTATCAAATTACATTGAGCAGATACAGAATAAAGGTCTGCTTAAGATGTAAAAGTCCCCTGTCAAAATGTCTGGACGTGTGAAGACGTGAGTGATATATCCACATGACTTTGTTTGATGTGTTGCAGGTTGACAATGCATTTGATTGCACGTATACTCATCTATAGCATACACGTATAACACATACATCAGCTGTAGTCATAAACGTGATTGCTCAAATCAGAAAATGATTGATAATAAGACCACAAAGGAAGACTGCATAAGCTTATAGGCTTGTCTTCCCATTTCTCTATCAAGGTTGCCGACAAGATACTATATCAGTAAATGTTTCTATCTGCTTTATATAGCGCCATCTACCGAGAAAATTATTGCACTAGTACTGTTTCAAGAGGACGAAGCAGGGCGAGCAATTGAATCTTATGCGTGATACATACTTCAGTTCAATGATGGATTTCACTGTATTTCCAGATAACCCTCTGCTTCTTGTTTCTTTCTTTCCTTCAAATTCATATGCCAAGTAAGAACTGCAACGAAACCTGAGCTAAATAGCACTAGACAAGCCCCAAATATCTCCCATAATGTTGGCACTCGATCCACAATAATGTATTCTAAGAAATAGGCTGCTACAACTTCGACATTGAATAGCAAAGTAGCAGTAGAAGCTGCTTGCAGTTGTAAACATCGGTAAGACGCCCATTGCGCAAAAGCAGTTGATATTGCAACGCCGACAAATCGACCTATCGTCTCAGAATCCATGTCCCAATCAACTTCGCCGAACAGATACATTGCAATCAGTGATATAAAAGATGCAATTATAGCGTCATAGAACAATGATGTCAGTACATGTACACGTTCTTCTAAACCACGTGCAACAACGTAGGCTATAGCGAATCCTACTGCACTTGCCACAGCCATGATGTTCCCAAGAAGAATTCTTCTACTCTCTTCCTCAACGTCATCGTCATCGCCATCATGGTCGTCTCCGTTTCCATCCCCGAAAATGAATGTTGGCTGGGTAATCATTAACACACCACTGACATTCAAGACGATAGTGATGCCATCTTTAAGACGTAGCATCTCTCGCAAGGCAACACATGCAAAAATGGCCGTGAATACCGGTAAAAGACCGTTTGTAATTGCTGTGACATTACCTGTTGAGATCAGTGTCAAGGCCACTACATCTCCCACCATACCCAACGTATAGCCGATACCTTTGCCTACGATCAAACCAAAATCTTTTACACTTTCCAACTTCAGCTTGACACGGTAAAATAACATTGGCGGCACCACTACCAATCCGATAGCAAAGACGCTTATGAAGTTGATTTGTAAAGCCGGTACATCGTATCCAATCAGATGAATAAATATAGAACATGTTGCGAAGGAAAGTCCAGATAATAATCCCAAAGCTACGCCGTAACCAGATAACATAATCCGTTTCGTAGAATCCCAGCATGTATCTTTGCTATCTTGGCTGCCATGGTCACCACTAATCACACCATTTGTTGCAGGAGAAACTCCATCCAACAGTTGACGCTTGTCTCCTTTCATTTCGTGTCAATAAATAAACTGATAAACGGAGAAAAAAAGAATGGCATAAACAAGGTAACTTTGGAAGTAAAGGACAAGTTCACTTATGGCCTTAATGATAAATTTGAATTCTCTTTCAGTCGAATTTCACAACATTTTAAAAATATCGTGTTTAAAGCGCACAATTTCACCTACCAGTTTCCTTGGGTCAAGTAAATGTTGTTAAAAAGGTATTGGCAGAGCTGAGCAGAAGCCAAGTACGTCTTTCAGTGGCAAATGACATCGGCAGAAATGACTTGAACATTAATTAAGAGAGTTGTCAATGAAAAAGAAGCAGCATATTGAAAGATTGTCAATATATATTTTGAATAAAAATAGAACTGAAACCCGTCTTTTTCTACTGAGGATGGCAGTATTCTAAAAATATTGAACAGATGGCGCCTATCAAGTTGGTGTGCATGATAGTATAATTTTATTATAATAAATTCATTTCAAACATTGTCAATAATTCCAAAACACGCTGATGGTATTACATGTTGACCACACTCTACCAGTCTAGGGTGTACTCTTGTGTCCTTGCTTTAAGGTTTGTACAAGTCATCAATGATTGGCTGACCCTGACGTTGCTCGACACCAACATGTGCAATGCCTATTTCTTGACAGCAGTGAAAATAGCTGTAGTCGGTCATGCGCGTTTGGACTCGTTGTCTACCGCCGATGGCATTTACGTTGCCACGTATCCCCTGTGAAAAATAAACTACAAAATTCAAAAACTGAAATGTTTTTAAATTGAATAGCCGATGGACGACAAGGAAAGCCATTGAAAGGCTATTTCATGTCACGGGAGACGTCATCAGACAGACCCATCAACTTGTAACCAAGTTACAAGTCAGCGAATAGTCAATTAAGCTGAGATACACGATTTGCTTACAGTGCTTGATCACGATAATATTTTGTTTCCTCGTCATCAAATTAAAAAGGAAATTTAAAGTTCATAAATTAATAAGACAGTCAAGTAATCTATTTGGGTATACGTCATTTAATCTTCTTTCTGAAAGGAAAATAACCAAATTGATGGTCTCAGTAATTAAATACTCAAACTAATATTTCACAGTCGTTCCCTATGTTGTTCCAAGGTTTTATGAAAACTCGGAGTGAAAATTTGTAAAACCGATTGAAATAGTATGGATTTAGACTGTGCACAAGAGACATACTATTATTTCCAATAATGGAAGATATAAATTATAAAACTACGCAAAAATAAAACTGTCGCTAATAAACCAACCACAAACATTATGATAAATAATGATAACTAGACTGCCAACACCTATTGAAATATTTTTCGTGTGAGACGAAAAGTCCACAGTTATACTTTTGGTCTGATTTGACCCTCAAAATGCCACAATATATAAATATTCAGCAGATGTGGTCCTCAGGAACGCTAAAAAATGTAAGAACTGTAAAGGATAGGCTAAAAATAGAGACTGGTAACAAACATATTATGTTACCATCATCGATATTTACTTTCCGGTACAGTCTTCCTGTCCTGCCGGCATATTATTTTGAATAACTACCCGTAAATGTCTGTTTACCATATGGAAGTTTCCAAAAATACATTAATGTACTCATCGCTTTTCATGTTGAATTATCTCCTCTATACCTCGACTCAAAAGGAACGCGTCAAGACCTCCGAAGTAGTTACTGTTCGTCAAAATTTCACAAATGCATTTATGGTGCACATGGTTCAAGATACAAAGAATCTTCTCAAACTGGAATGAGACCGTTTTAACAAACAAGGTAAACTTTAAGGTCAGTTTCATCGAGACTTTGGATGGAAGTAAGCGGTGTTATGATATGCATGAAGAGCGTGTTGCGAACGTCCGTTAACAGAGACATGATTTCTGATAAGTTGACGAATAAATATTACAACTTCGCTAAATTGTTCAAAAATTGATATTCAATATTTAGTAAAGAGTATTATTCAGGTTCAGTAGCATGCTGGCAGTCAAACTCACGGAAGTCTTGAATACAATTGTGGCAAATAGCAGAGTCATTTCATATTTCATATGGGTGTGCATCATCGTCAGCTGTTAAAGACACACCTTCCAATCAGAGTTGATAAGCGGCGGTGGGGAGCAAGTTGAACTTGGGGTGACTGACGTCATAAACGACGATAGCCGTGGCTACTAAAGTATAAAGTTAACATTTCCTAGGTGTAATTGCACAACATTTTCTTTGCCGGTCCAAAAATTAGTGTTTTGTTTAGATTCGACATCATAAATGTTGTATCAACGGGCAGTGTCGTCATTTGGCTTGCAATAGAAGCTCTGATCAGTGGAATAATATCAGTAGCATAACCATCCATGAAACCTGCTGAAATATTATTTTAAACTTGATTATATTTAATTCATGTGTATCACTGTGCAGTAACTTCGCAGATTTGTGCTCCGAAATCTAACCTGGGTGGAAATTAGTATTTCTGAAGAAAGGGATATGTCTAGTAAAAATACATGTACGTATCCACCGTATCTATCCATGCATTCAGAGATTATATGACTCCATGATTAAAAGACAGTATAACAAGTTAGAAAAATCTGACAGTCACAGTGTGCATATGTGCATTGCCTTAGAATATCTAGCAATATTCCTGAACAATTTTAGCTTTTTCACTGCATTAAAAATGGCTTTTCCAGAATACAGCGTTAAAGTTTCTGAGGACAATCTTTTATATTGATTTTTGTTCACATTCAGGGATATTTCCCTTGAAATTCAGACAATCACAATTTACTCCTGGGTCGTCAACTTTGACAATAAAGTACTTAATAGATTTGCTGTTGTCTATTAATGAATCTACTTGCGTCGTCAGCTTTCAAAGGATGATATTTACGAATTTCTCACGATTCAACAGTTGATCATATCCCTGAAAATCGTTGCGTTTGTTAAAATCGTTTAAAAGTCCTTGGTTGTGTTTGCTACGAAAGACCTTGCACTGTACCACTTCAAACGTTTTCTATCTTACAAACGATGGTAGTCTCGTTGATAAGTCAGTTTATTGATCAAGTTTGGCCAAGGACACTCACTGTGGTTATGTCAGGTTGTCTTGTTTACTTATCATATTTCCTTATTCAAGACGATCAATTTCTGATGGTGTTAACGCCCATAAAATACTCATGAAATTAGATTTTACTGATTATAGACCTTAAAACGATGTCAATATTCACAAAAATGTGGGTAATTCCGTTTATATTCCCTTTGATTACGCCATTTCAACTCAAGCACGTTTTTTCATGAACTGACGACGCTTCGTGTAATTTTTGATAATATTTCTTTTTTTCTTAAAAATGATGTGAATCTTTTATCATTGGATGTTTTAATGTTTTCACCGTGTTCTCGTACTTTTGTAGAAACGTCTTTGTAGCTACGTAAAGATGAATTGCGTGACGTAATAATTTAGTTGTGCACTTTAAGCTGCCATATACATGTATAATGTTCCAAATAAACAGTATTGTGATGGTCACGTGATCAAAATAGCAGTTAAACATGTTATTATCTGAGAATTTTGGTTTGCATTCAATTAAATAGCACCAGTATGAACTAAAATTATCCAGAAAATACTCTTCAGCGAGTTTAGAAACCTCTACTATAAGCTTACACTCCGGTTGTCTCTAGGCTACCACACACCCGCCTGAATCTCCATGCTACCAACACACCCGTTGAAGCTCTTTATCCATCAGACAACGGTCTTTGCATTCAAACATCACACAATGCTATCCAGGCGTTGGAATCAATGTGAATTCATGCTTTCTACGACAATTTCCTGTTTCAGGTGTCAGTTGATTTCATGACAATGCTTGTAAAAGATTACAAGGTATTGTTTGACAAATGTTGGAAATGACTCTCCGCCACTTCGAGCGATCTGATTTTTGAAATTATTCGCTTCCAAGGCACTTTGACTCACGATAATTGGGCTTGAATCATTGCTTTGTGAATGACCCCTGTCTGTATACACAGATATTTATGACTGGATGGGGTTATTATTGCTACCATTCTCAATGACAATTATTTTCAAAATTCTAGAAGTGATCACATGTTTTCATGTCTTCCCGCGACCTAGAACGCGTAACGAAGAAAGCCAACTTAACATGTGCGGATTGAGGCCATGATACGGTTTTGTTCTCGTATTAACGAGGAATTATTATATTGAACTTGAATTAAATATTGTTACGTGGGCCGTTTTACCCCACACTCATGACCTGTGTTTAATTAGTCTAGAACATTTTCAAGGTCACTGTCCTTCACGACCTCAGAACCTTGAATTCAATTAGTCATGTTTGGAATGTTCTGAGAATTTAATTAGTCGTGTAAGGGAGATAATTTTAGAACAGTAATTAGCATATTGATTAAAGTTCTAGATTGTTCTTATATGCTCTTAACCACATGAGTATAAATAGGGGATCAGCACAGCTTGCAGTCAGACATTTTGGGATCGTGTCTATTGCGTGTTACCTCAAGTCTTTGGAAACTCCAGCAGTATTAATTTCAAGACTTTTCAAGACCTTCACTGCCACGCTGGATTTTACTGTGGACTTTGTGCAACCTCAAGCCTGCAAGCAAGCCAAAGAAGTACATTGGTCTGCCTCACTCTCTGACTTTTGAGCTTTGCCGTCCCAGCTGAGATAAGTAACCTGTACACTTTTAAAGTTTGTATTCTATCCCTTGACTTAACGATTGGTTTTGGTTTTTGGTAATAAATGTCGTTTTATACGGAAACTGCTGAGTTCAACTGTTGTCCGTTTTCTCACACGTAACAATATGCATTGAAGTGATTTTACATAAACTCAATTAGAGGATCTGTTCGTGTCTGACTTTTTCCTTAACAGTTGCCAAGCTTGGAAACGTCTCCTTCTAAATCTGATTGTTGACCTCTAAGATAGCCAGGCACCGCAATGACTAATCAGAGTGAATATAGTACCACACGAAAATGTGACCCAGACATATATGACAGAATCTATGACTGAAAGATTGATTGATTATGGCAATAATGTTGGTCGTTGAGGTTATCACATTAACGATGGACTTTGCCTCGTCAATAAAATCTTTCAACGTACGCTGTGGAATTTTTTTGGTAATTTCACTGCATAGTTGACGTTACAAAATTTTGCAATACACACTGTATGAAAAATATCCATAACAGTTCAAATAAAGATAGATGCCCTTCAGTGATGGATATTGGTAAATGTATTTTATATACCAGTCCCATCAGTTTGCCATGCAAGGACGTCGATTTTACAGTCAGATTTGCAAGTCAAAATAATCAGCTGATTAACAAAATCCCATATTCATTTGGCAAGTCAATATTTTTATCATTAAATATACGTACTTATATAGATATTTGGCCTATGCGTCTCACTTTACAAGTAACAATAATTTGCTTACTAGATTTTTATCAACGATATCTCGCTTGTCTGTATTCAAAATTATACCAGACTAACCCAGGTGACGGAACAAAGAGGTATTCCTGTCATTTTGACATAGTACCCTGCAGCGGGTTACAAGTCTGAAGTTCTGAATGTATTTAATTTGTGGTGTGTTGAGCCATTTGTGTGATCGTTCTTCGAAAGCTACGTGGCAATATGTGTTAGCTCGAAACTACTACAAATCTGTGTATCAGAGTTAGGTTTCAACAGCAACTTCATCTTTCGTCCTACAGACGCCAATTAATTTAAGTGCTTTACGTTACCGTACGTATCCATGGTATGTACTTAGAGAACATAAAACTGCTTAAAATTCCGTGCAGTAAGTCATATCTGCGTCAAATTTATAGTTAAATTTCGACATCTATGAGTATTTTTATCCGACTTAAATTGTGGAATTTCGCACAGAGTACATAGAGATAGTGCACGGTACGGCGCTAGGTATGATATGGGTTGGTATCACACGATACAAATGTGTCAGACACATTACAATGTAAATTATATCATTTCAGAGGTTGATAAATTTGTTCTAACATCATAATTATGTATCAAAATCGCGGATTAAACGTTGAGACACACAAAACTATTTTGCAAATCGATACAATATATGTTTTCCTTTGAATTGTCTCTGGATGACTGGGCCATTTTTTTGCATTGCCAGCAATTTTCGATTTCAATATAGACAACACTTAGTACAGCTATGTTACGAGTATATTTGCATGCTACGATACCAACAGCTGCGTGCGAGATCCACTCGAGGACTATATAGGTGCAACGCAGCGTACAGTTGCCCACAGATGCGAATAATAGAAACAAAATAAGTTTCTGCCTTTTTGAGTGAAGAAGCCTTCACCCATTCTCAGCTCAAACTGTATTCAAAAATCATTCACCCACTCTCAGCCCAAACTGTATTCAAGACGCCTTTACCCACTCTCAACCCAAGCTGTAGTTAAAAAGCCTTCACCCACTCTCAGCCCAAACTGTATTCAAGACGCCTTTACCCACTCTCAACCCAAGCTGTAGTTAAAAAGGCTTTACAAACTCTCAGTCTAAACTGTAGTTAAAAAAGCCTTCGCCCACTCTCAGCCCAAACTGTATTCAAGAAGCCTTCACCCACTTTCAGTCCAAACTGTATTCAAGAAATCTTCACTCACTCTCAGCCCAAAAACTGTATTAAAGAAGTCTTCACCCACTTTCAGTCCAAACTGTATTCAAGAAATCTTCACTCACTCTCAGCCCAAAAACTGTATTCAAGACGCCTTCACTCACTCTCAGCCCAAACTGTATTCAAGACGCCTTCACTCACTCTCAGCCCAAACTGTATTCAAGACGCCTTCACCCACTCTCAGCCCAAACTGTATTCAAGAAGTCTTCACCCAGTCTCAACACAAGATGTAGTAAAGAAGTCTTCACCCACTCTCAGCCAAAACTGTAGTCAAGAAATCTTCACTCACTCTCAGCCCAAAAACTGTATTCAAGACGCCTTCACTCACTCTCAGCCCAAACTGTATTCAAGACGCCTTCACCCACTCTCAGTCCAAACTGTATTCAAGACGCCTTCACCCACTCTTAGCCCAAACTGTATTCAAGACGCCTTCACCCACTCTCAGCCCAAACTATATTCAAGACGCCTTCACCAAATCTCAGCCCAAACTGTATTCAAGACGCCTTCACCCACTCTCAGTCCAAACTGTATTCAAGACGCCTTCACCCACTCTCAGTCCAAACTGTATGCAAGACGCCTTCACCCACTCTCAGCCCAAACTGTATTCAAGACGCCTTCACCCACTCTCAGTCCAAACTGTATTCAAGACGCCTTCACCCACTCTCAGCCCAAACTGTATTCAAGACGCCTTCACCCACTCTCAACCAAAACTGTATTCAAGACGCCTTCACCCACTCTCAGCCCAAACTGTATTCAAGACGCCTTCACCCACTCTCAACCCAAACTGTATTCAAGACGCCTTCACCCACTCTTAGCCCAAACTGTATTCAAGACGCCTTCACCCACTCTCAGCCCAAACTATATTCAAGACGCCTTCACCAAATCTCAGCCCAAACTATATTCAAGAAGCCTTCACCCAATCTCAGCCCAAACTGTATTCAAGACGCCTTCACCCACTCTCAGTCCAAACTGTATTCAAGACGCCTTCACCCACTCTCAGTCCAAACTGTATTCAAGACGCCTTCACCCACTCTCAGCCCAAACTGTATTCAAGACGCCTTCACCCACTCTCAGTCCAAACTGTATTCAAGACGCCTTCACCCACTCTTAGCCCAAACTGTATTCAAGACGCCTTCACCCACTCTCAGTCCAAACTGTATTCAAGACGCCTTCACCCACTCTTAGCCCAAACTATATTCAAGACGTCTTCACCCACTCTCAGCCCAAACTATATTCAAGAAGCCTTCACCCACTCTCAGCCCAAGCTGAAGTTCCTCAAGTTCCCTTGGACGATATTTTTAGCCTCGCGACGGATGAAATTACAGTGAAATTTTCCAATCATTGTTTAAAAATACTGCTTAAGTGTGCTTGCTTGCTTAACTTACGTGCAAAGATAAAACCATCGTATTTGTCTGTCGATGTTTGAATTACGAGGTAACTACAAATGTTTCATTTGCATATTCTCTACTGCCAAGTGATTGATAATCTAAAACACCGTGATTGTATTACTTTAACACTTGAAATTTAGTGATCTAAAAAAGGCTTTCTATTTTCTCTGGTTTTCTTTAAATTCTACAACTTTAAAGAATATAGTCTTTTACTACTGAAAAATTTGGCAATTAAGTTTGAATTTTAACCGTTATTTTGATTTCCCGCCATTTTTAAAATCTGGAAATACTATAAAGGAAATAATTAAAAGTATATGATGTCCAAGTGGAAAAAATTCAGCACTATGCATTATATTTGACTACTCTGTTGTTTCTGTGAAGACTCCAATGCATATATGCATGACGTACTGTATTTTTGCTTTAAAATTTACATGTATCATCTAAAGTGTGATCTCTTTCAAGTTTGCGAAAGGCATTTGGATTGGTCACGTGGTTATCGGTCACATGATTTGGCCACCATATTGGATTTTGCGAAAATCGCCATTTAATACTATAAAAATCTTCTTCTCCAAAATCGCATTCTCGCGAACCAGAGCAATAATTTCCGCTCCGCTGACCTACGCTTGACGGGTAGCGCTGAGCTGTTGCCGTAAAGAGGCACGTAGTTTACGACGATGCAAAATCGAAAAACCAATTGAAGTGGAATTTTTACTTTACTATCATTTCATTTATTTTTGACCTAATTCAGCATATTTTAGACAACGCAACATGAAAACACCTGGACTTATCTGCATGTCCACTTGTACTTACACAGAGAAACATAGACAGAGTCGCAACGGGTATTGTTTAAGGCGTGAAGCGGTTACGTAACCCATCCATGTTCGCCTCAGGTTGCTCTCGCCTCTCTTTACCGAAGAGTGCCGACCATGCATCCTTCGGTAATTTTCGAATTTTCGCCGACTGTTAAGCGAAAGTATGTTCGGCAAAGTTTGTGTTGTTGTTGTCGTGTGGTGCTGAGCGGAATTTACGTGCTGGCGAAAACGGGAGTGTTTTGAGCTTCAGGAAAGTGAGTTTTACCGTTTTAAAAATTCCTCTCATATTTTTATGAATATATAATGAGTGTGTTTGAACCAAATTCGAAAGTCATTTATCAATACTGTCTGGTTTTACTCAATGGTTTACGGTCAGTCATACCGTCTTTTACACGTGCGTCAAGGAAGGACATGTTTATGAAACTGCTGGCGTGTTATGTTTTGATTGGCGTGAAGCAGTGTTTCTGGCCTGAGAGCTCACAAAGTAACTATGGTTGCTACGCTACTGGAATTACGATGCCATCTCGTCGTATTTTTCGCATAATCTCGTGCAATTATCAACCACAAACAAAACCTCCAAAAAGTTTAACACTTTTAAAGCTCATTTTAATATGAAAAGCCAATAGTCTACCGAGACGACAATGGAACAAAAGGCATGGTACTTATAATTTGCTGATCACTTTGCCCCGCCAAGGCTTCTTGCAGCTTTAATTGTTTATGTACTTGGTTACGATAACCCTCATCTATTAGTGATATCATAAGTGCTAATAGTTACTGGTATGTTTTGTCAACTTTGAAGAGACATTATGTAAGGTGATCGCCTTTTGCAACAGCATAAACATAACATTGTGTCTCAAAAAGTTAGAATTTCATAAAACAGAATAAATACACTGAGTTTGAGAAATTATTGCATGTATTGGTCATCTTTTCTATATTTTTAAATGTTTTCAAATTATATTTCACAGCCACAATTTTCATGCCCCTATTGTAGCGTTTCATTTTATCTCGACAAATTGACTGATGTTTAAAACTATAACCAAATGGTATATTTTCAATAACCAAAGAGTATACGTTCAATTCATGTTATCGACAAAAAAGGCGATAATAAATTATTATATGATAATATGCTGTTTGTGTTTGGTACGGTTTGGTTTTTGGTTGTATTTTGCAATGTTTTCTTGGTTTTTGTATATTTTTTTTGTGTTCTATTTCGGGTTTTAGAGTTGTTCTGGCTAATTTTGGGGGGCTTCGCTTCATCTTGTCTTTTTCACGACAATACTATTATGTTTTGAAAGCCTTGCATGTGTCTTATTTCCAGAAGTTGGCAAGTACTACACGTCAAGTAAGAGCAATATTGTATTTATGTGACCTTTCAAATGATCTGCGTCCGAATGATGACGTCAATGTGAAAAATGTTTTTTTACCTGTGGTCTTGTTGAAGGACGTTAACTGCAAAATTTCGACAACAACTGTCAGTTTGCGTGTAGGATGTCTAGGTTACAAAGTTCATGAACTCTCCTCTACTGCTCTCGTTTCAGGATGTATTGTCCTGTGTCATAACCATGTGTGTGTAAACGTACAAACCAGCACCGCAAACAGTACCCTCAAAGTATCTTAATAGAACGATTTATGTCATGCGCTAACGACACAAATACTGCAAGGTTTAGAGCGCTTTGCAAATCACGTACTGCATTAAGCAGCTCAGCCAACCCTGTACCTTTCTAGCACAGATGTGTCTCCTTGCGTGTGTATGTGTATGTGTTTGTATGTGTGTGTGTTTGTGTGTGTGTTTTCTGATAATGTGTATCCTTTACATCGAAGTCCCTGGTATTTCGCGATGCATGGAACACATAGGAGGAAATCGTAGCATAGCAACATATAGGCACTGGAACAAGACCAGTGTCAATGGGGTTATACAGGCATGGCGAATTAGGAGACAAGATTTCTTGCAAACCATGCTCTGAACACTACCCTTTGTTTCGTCTTCTATAGTTTGCAACCTGAATACTGAACAATGGCCAAAGCCTATATGTGCATGTCCGTACAATTACTATTTGCTGATATGAACAGGACCCTAGCCTGACTAATTTGCCAAGGAGGTAGACAGAACCTAGCCCGGTCGGAATTTTGGTAATTTAAATAAAGGTACATATAGACAGTGTGGAAAATTTCGGGGGAACTGCCCCCCCCCCCCCCACACCTCCGAAGACCACGTTCTGGTGAATCATCCCATTCATTGAATGACTATACTTAGTCTATTCCAATTCTATCTCGTCTTCAAATTTGATTTAGAGAAGATTGGAATTTCTGTCTTGTTGTGACAAGGTGATGGCCTTCAATTGGATGTTGATACATATTTTTAAATGAGAAGAATATGACGCACGCCCACAACTATGGGCAGAACACGCCCCTGTATCTGATTGGGTGGTGGCTTGGTTTTCATTTAAGTATCTTGCTATAAGCTTTGCTTTTTTGACAGTATGTTAGTGTGGCCGTAGTATATATTCCTCAAAGCATAGTTTTTGTATTTGTTTATTAGAGCTATCACTCACTCATAATTTAAGCGCGACCCGAGCCATTGCCGTGAACCAGGCTACGCGGTCATTGAACATATCACTATAGGTAGATACAATATATGTCGATCACTGTAGTTTATTGAGCCATAAGTTATTAATCGACCAGACTACCACAATCTGACGCAAATGGATCAAGTAAACTCACTTGTGCTGACGCTTTACAACCAAGTAGTGTCTGGGCTGTGCTACTCTGTCTGTGAACTGTAAGGTAAGTTTCAATTTCTTAACACGTTAAATTATTGGAAGATCAGAGTGCACAGATTTGAAGTCAAATTTCTAGCTTTATCGAAATCTTTTAGAGGAGAGGATATTTCAATATTGTTTTTCCAAAATAAACTAATTTGAAACAGCGAAACAGAACTTTCAAAAAGTAGACTTATTGGTCGATATGTTTTAGAATAGCATTGCTGTCCAGGTAGCGTGGCCTATTTACTTTTGAAGGCGTATACGCAAGGTGCGCTAACGCGGCTTGCACTACCTGTCATACTAAATGTCCTTCCAACAAAATGTAAATAGCATTGGCGGAAAAAAACTCAGAGTATCAATCTACTTTGGCTGGAGAAAAGTATCAAAGCTACTACGAAAAGAACATTCCTGAGATTTTTTTTAATAGTTGATAAAACAGAAGATTATTTCTCATCTGTTAGTACTGTTGACTTTCAGTATGTCGTTTCTGCAATCACTTTGTCATACAACGACTTGACTTATGGACGCAGACGAATGACCTAGCTGTATCCATTGAGTAAAATCTCAAATGGTAGTTTTCTGTGGTTAGATACGTGACTCGATTCAGGCATTCAGTTTGATAGATGACCTGACTGTAAACCATTCAGGCATGGCTTTGGTCAATTTTTCCCCCCCCCCCCCCCCCACCAACTCACGGCTGTTATATCGGCTTTCGGTCAATTTTGTCCCCTAACTCACAACTGTTATATCAGCTTGGTCAATCTTGTCCACCAACTTACTGCTGTCATGTCAGCTGCTTCGACCATCATGTGCATTTTCCACGTTTGTCACTCTTGAATACTATACTATGCAAACAAAACTACCTTGTTAATAATCTGATAACATTTTGGTTTATCTTCAACGTTTCAGTGAGATGTCAGGTAAAGAATCCACAAAATCACAGACTCTAATAATAGGGTTTTATGATAAAATGTAGGAAACTGAAGTCAGCAATCGCAAAGAAATCTGTTTTCCCTCTTCCTTTCATAGGCATAGATGACTGTTTGCCTAACTTTGGGACACCCAACTTAAAATGACGCAAATTTTACTAAATTCGGGGTAACGACGTGAAAATGCAATGATAACATGATAAAGATTAGTAGGAGAGAGAGAGAGAGAGAGAGAGAGAGAGAGAGAGAGAGAGAGAGAGAGAGAGAGAGAGAGAGACTGACTTTCTGTCTGAAGATTGCAGGATGCATGAAACTTCAGATTCATGAAACTATCAGATACTTTGCTGGAAATCGGAAGTAATACACCTTGGAGAGGTAACCATTGACGTTCCCAGCAAGCAATGACCTGATGTGAATGTTGCGGTATCTGACGAGTGCCCGTTCATATCAATGACGCTACAAAATGTTTTAACCCTTTTGATACTGTCTGGATACCTGACGGAAACTGTTCCCACCGTAGATTAGTGATAATGGTAAAACTTCACAGGCCTCCGCCTCACAAATGCATATCATAGAGGGCAGTACATGTCGTTGAAAGGTCTATGGCCCAGTCAGGTCAATGAGATAAGTCCGGCAATATGACCCACGCTACGCACCAGTTACCAACAAAACAATTCATCAAACTTGGTAAAGCGGTATAGAAGTATTAGTTGCATACTATTATACTTTACTATACTACTCGCCTTCCCTAGCATCAGTCGCTACCAGTAGACAACATGATTTATTATAAATTCTTATGGCGACTAGTTCAATTGAATTTTCAGACAGAATCACAGCACACCGTATTACAACGGCAATTTATTAGTACGACGGTTAGTATGATAAAGAATTGTGTCAGACAAAGGAAACAAGGTCAGGATGTCATAAAGTCCTTGAAATCTGTACGTGAAATTTTGATAGTATATCTCTTCTGCATCATGTTGTACATCGAACGTCGATCCCCCTATGCAGTGTGAAGAAAGTGCCATTGATCAGTGGAGTAAGCTGAATTTGATCCATAATTGCAAACAAAGCACTAATGTTACATAAAACGAACGACTGTGAATACGTGCTTGAGCAAAACGATTTTTACGGGGTCGGCGTTGAAATTACTAGGTCAAGGAATGGAGTGCTCAGCGAACCTGTGGACACGGCAACAACGGTGTTGTTTCATTCTATGAATTAAATCAGATGTGAACGGAATGTGCTCACGTATTTTACAACAGGTTCATTAACAGTAAAACGCTTCACAGAACAATCAGATTCCGCCTCACAAAATGCATATCATCGAGGGCAGTACATGTCGTTGAAAGGTCTATGGCCTAGTGAGGTCAATGAGATAAGTCAAGTCAGGCCATATGACCGTTACCAACAAAACAATTCATCAAATTTGGTATAGTAGTATAGAAGTATAGTAGTTGCACATTATTATACTTTACTATACTACTCAAGGTGTTCGCCTTCCCTAGCATCAGTCGCTACCAGTAGACAACATGATTTATTATAAATACTTGTGGCGACTAGTTCAATTGAATTTTCAGACAGAATCACAGCACACCGTATTACAACGGCAATTTGTTAGTACGGTTAGTATGATAAAGAATTGTGTCAGACAAAGGAAAGAAGGTCAGGTCAGGATGTCATAAAGTCCTTGAAATCTGCATATGAAATTTTGATAGTATATCTTTTCTGCACCATGTTGTACATGAAAGTTCCCCTATGCAGTGTGAAGAAATTAGTGCCATTGATCAGTGGGGTAAGCTGAATTTGATCTATATTGCAAACCAAGCAGTCATGTTACATACAACGAACGACTGTAAATATATACGTAATACAGCAAAAAGGATTTTACAGTGTCTGCGTTGAAATTACTAGGTCAAGGAATCGAGTGAATCCTGTGTACACGGCAACAACGGTGTTGTTTCATTCTATGAATTAAACAAGTCATCGTTGATGACACAGTCCCCACTTGTTAATGGATACTTTAATTACAAGTCCTCAGAGAGGATAGGGTCCTCTTCATTAATTAGGTCTGTGATAAAAATACTGCCATACAGATGGGGCTTAGTAGTCAAAAATGAGTTCCATACAGGTGAAAACACAAAACAAATGTAAACCGCCATACTAATTACAAAAGGTCATTAAAATGAATCGATTAGTACTTAATCGACAGGATGCTGCCAAACATTTTTGCATCCTATCCTAACACTGACAGATTATCATCAGTACCATATTTCATATAGTTTGATGCAGTACTTTGGACATTCACCTTAAAAACAAAATTCATTATGTCGATGCAAACTAGCAATTAATTTAAATGATACCACTAAGTGTCATTGAATTGTATTGACAACACTATGAGATCAAAATCTGTACCAAGTTTCATCAAATTTAACGCAGTATTTGTGGATATATCACTCTAATTAGAAAGTTCATTACATATGCAATTACAAATTAATTAACATGACACTGATAAATGTCTTTTCACTGCTAAAGCAATCTGTACCAAGTTTCATGACATTTGATGCAGTATTTCTTGACATATCAGAATAATTACGAAAATACAATAATTGACATGATACTGCATGTGCATATGTATGACATAGGTCAATGTCCTTGTGCCAACTTTGAATGATCCTGGTGGAAATGTCTGAGTTATAGCTCTGTACATTAAAAAATCATAACAAAATGGCCATCAGGCAGCCATTATATTGCATTGGACTGTGACACCAATAGACATGCATATTTATAACATGATAGGTCAATGTCCTTGTACTAACTTTGAAAAAAATCAGTTGATACATATCTAAATTATGGCTCTGGACATGAAAAATCATAACAAAATGGCCACAAGGCAGCCATATTGTATCGGATTGTGAAACCAATTGACATGCATATTAATGACATAGGTCAATGATACATGTCTGAGTTATGCTGGCAGACATCAAAAAATCGTAACATAATGGCTGCCACGCAGCCATATTTGATCTTACCGTCTAAAAAATCAACATGCATATGTATGACATAAGTCAATGTCCATGTACCAACTTTGAATAAAATCGGTTGAGACTTGCCAGAGTTATGGCTCTCGACATGAAAAATACCATAACAAAATGGCCGCCATGTGGCCATATTGGATCATATCGTGAAACAAATCGAAGTACATATGTATAACATAAGTCAGTGTGCTTGTACCAACTTTGAATAAAATCGGTTGATACATGTCTGAGTTATGGTTCCAGACATGAAAAAAATCATAACAAAATGGCTGCCATGCAGACATATTGGATCGTGAAACAAATTGACGTGCATGTCTGACATAGGTCAATGTCCTTGTACTAATTTTGAATAAAGTCAGTTGAGATGTGCCTGAGTTATGGCTCCGTACATGAAAAAAATCACAACAAAATGGCCACACGGCGGTATCACAAAACTAATCAATGTGGATATGCATGACATAGGTCAATGTCCTTGTACCAAGTTTGAATAAAATCAGTTGAGACGTGCCTTAGTTGTGGCTAAAGACATGAAAAAATTGTAACAAAATGGCCGCCATGCGGCCATATTTGATCGTATCGTAAAACAAATTGACGTGCATATGTCTGACATAAATCAATGTCCATGTACCAACTTTGAATAAAATCGGTCAATGTCCTTGTATCAACTTTGAATAAAATCAGTTGAGATGTGCCTGAGTTATGGCTCCGTACATGAAAAAATCGTAACAAAATGAACGCACGGCGGCCATATTTGATCGTATCACAAAATAAATCGACGTGCATATGTTTGACATATGAAGTAATCTTTTTACCAAGTTTGAATGAAATCGCTCCAGGCATCTCTGGGATATCTACGTGAATGGACGAACGGACGGACGCACAGACATGACCAAACCTATAATTCCCCCGGACTGTGTCCGTGGGGACTAAAAACTATCACCTACTTATGAAACCTGTGACCTGTAACTTATTTAGTCTTGATTACGCGCTTGACGATAGCTTTGACTTTACAGACAATTAGGCCTTGTCATCTGTCTGGTTATATAATATAAGGAATTCTGTGTAAAGGTTAGAAATACGAATGCGTTCTAAAAGTTGCGGTGATCAGAATGTCAAGCTGTTCATCTTTCTTCAATTGATAACGATATGACACTCCTTGATGCCCATGGTATGACCATATCACTGAAATGAACACAGGAAACACTGAATCCATCGTCAAACTTGTTAAAGTTTATTGAAATTCCTTCAGGGAACCGGAGTAGAATGAAAAGCAACATGGATGAGAAAGCATTGGCATTCGAAACATTGGCATTAGACGAACTATACATAATGTCGAAATCGCATCGTCATAAACTACTCGCCTCTTTAGGGCAACAGCTTAGGCTGCGTTCACAAATAACAATAGGGGGGGCTGGAGGAATCTCGATTGAAATCTTTTTTTTCAGATCCCCCCAAGTACCCTAAACAATTTTCAAATGCCCCCCCCCCCTCCATATGGTCAAAATTTTTCCAGTCCCCCCAAATATCACAGGCCCGCATATTTGTGAGCGCAGAAAAAATAAACATGTATTGCGCCGTTCCGCTCGCAGATGTTTGGGTGATACAAACACTACCTGTATTAGCACTTTGTATAGTCATATTCCAAAGGCAAGTTCTTTAAATGCATCAGTAAATTGTTTGAGATTTATTGGTCTAAAAGCCAACTTGAGTTAATCCAACCCTGGCCAGGTCAATTGCTCCTGCTGAGGAGCACACAAAATGTCAATCATGAGAGAGTAGGCAAATTGTGAACTCTTGCTAATTGTCATATTGCACAGTGACCTACCAAAAATTTGTTTCAAAACTACAAGACATATATGGATTAGATGCTACTCAAAATTGACAATACTGGAAGGTTAAAATATTCCATCAAATAAATGTTTTAATCTCTGAAATGTTGGGTGTAATAATTGCAAATTTGGTTAAAAAATAAATAATTCCATTTGGTCACATATTTTTTCTTTTAGTCTTTACTGTTCAAAGTTTTACTTCTGTATCATTTTATAACAATAATGTGAAAATTTAGAAAATCAAGCATGGTGACCCCATCTTTTTCTTTAATATTTGATTTCTTATTTGCCAGAATTCAAATATTTCTATGTGTTCTTTCATGTGTTGCTCTCTGGCATGATCTTGTGTACAAGTATGTTTCACTGTCATGAGCTTCATTTGACCCTAACTCTTCTTCAACTACCATGTACATCAGAGTCAGAGCTGTCTCTGTCACTGTTCAGGTATGCAGTGACAGTGACACTGCAGTAACAGAGCATTAATGATAGTGACACTACCCACAGGCACTAGCTGTATTAACTTTGATAATTTTGGCAATATTTTTGTTCAGTTTTACAACTGCGTTCTTGTTCTACTCCCTACAGCATGTTGAACTGTCCAGTATTCAGCTTGCTATCACAGCCTATTTATGTGTACCATGCATTTGTATCACTAACAACTGGCTGTCAGTCTGGACTCCAATTAAATTATCACCAAATACATATTTATATTTATAAATTCAGGCTTTGTCGACAAACTAAATATTGTGTGTTTGAGCATGCTGTAGGGAGATAGCAAGAAACTGTAGTAATTGTTATATTGCATAGAAACATTGAAGAAATCATTAACAGTTGCAGCTTCCAGTGTTGTCTTTAGAAGCCGGGTGCCGGGTAAATAACCCGGCTGTTTTACATTTTTCCCGGCTACTTTTAACGTCATTAGATTATTTTTATAGACCTGTAATTTCGGGATTGCACTGCCAGCTGTTAGACGTGCCGTACGATTAGCAGTTTTGCGACCCCTTTCCCCACATGGAACTGCACAAACATAAAACAGTTTCTAAATACCCGTTTGTGGCTTTTTGAGCCCGATCTTTTATTTGTTAAATAGTGTGATTGGCTGATGGACGCGCCTATGGTGTTGTCTTTGTTACGAGCAGTGTAATTGGTTTGATTAGTATGAAGGTCATCTTAGGTCATGATTTTTAACGATGGCGTCAAAAAGAATTGTTGCGTCGGCCACTGGCACCTTGCCGATGAAATATTTTTTCCCGAAGAAAGCCCGTTCGAAAAACTTCAATTTCGCTGATTTTGTGAGAAAAAAGCGCCGAAAAGATGTGATTTTGATCGACGATTCGAAGTTCATGAGACTGCAGCTAGTTTTCCGCCGCCGCGCTGGCTTCCAACGTCACGGTCATGACAGCCCTGCGCCCACACAGAACTTGACGGGGTGGAAACCGTCGATCTCGCCTGAAACGACCCCGTCTATTAGTTATGCTTAGTTTACCTTTCTACTTTAATGGAAGGTACGCTTGGCACCTTTTGGTCGCCTTCGCAAACGAACGGCTGTTCCAATTATGCGGTTTCCACCCGACTAGAATTTACCAACAGCGCCACTGTCGTATGTTAAAAAATGTGAAAGAGGCTCCCCACCTTACTTTCCAAAATGTTTAATTTGTGTCGAGTTTGTCTTAGATTCGTTTCGGATATGTGTTCCTACATTCTTATCCGATTTTTTGTGTTAATAAAATGTTTGTTTCGCTTCGGATATATGTTGGGAAGTTTGGATAAGTGTGTACGGTAATGTTTTGTTTGTGTACAGAAAGATTATGGCGAGCCACAGCCGGACCTCTGGTGTTTCAAAGTTGATTGAGTGGCCCTTTGATGCTTGCGTTTCGAAACCCGTGTGGTTTATCAACAGTCGCAGTGTAGATTCTTTTCTTAGTTTGCTATTTGTTCTGTGTCGTCACTGTCTACATAGTTGTGTATAAAACTGAGTGTTGCGTAATGGCCTTTCGTATTCGCGTACGTAATCTATTGTAATACTTTAATGACGATGCCCCGACCTTAAAGTGTCTGGGTTTTCTGGTGATGCATAAAGGTGCGGGATTGCTGGATTGCCAAAATAGCTTAATTTGAGCTATTTAGCAGCTAATGAGCTAAGATAATTTATAGCTGTAGCACGCGATATTTAGAAGCTATTCAGTGATAATACTTTTTAGCCACTGGCCGAGATATTTAGCAGCTACTTGGCTATAATAAATAGTTAGTGGAAAAAATCCAGATATTTAAAAGCTACTGAGCTATAATATTTAATAGCCATTAGTCGGGATATTTAGCATTTATTCAGCTAGAACAGTTAATAGTCATTAGCTTTGATATTTAGCGGATATTTAGCTATAAGCAATGGAGCGGGATATTTAGCAGATGTCCAGCTATTCAGCTATTCAATTTCCCCTAAACCCTAGCTATTCAGCTATTCAAGCTAATAGCCGTTTTTAGCCGCTATTAGCTGTTTGTAGCAAGCTATTAGCTTGCTAACAGCTATTCAGATCATTTGGCACTGTGGGCGCCTCTACTCACTCTTATATGGCTTTCATCGTTTTGATCATCATACTGTGGAATACTTTATAGGAATTTATTTTCAATGAAAATTTTCTGGACATCACTTTGATATCATTTTCACTCTTTCTTGTCAATGCATGTTTAAAGAATGGGAAATAAGATTTTTCACAGGAATTTTATTTTAGCGGAAAGATGAGTCCAGCGAAAATGGTTAAAATAAGTTTCAAGTGAAAATAAAGTATTTCACAGTACTGGACTCAGCAACCCCACATCGCACTCATTACATTCATCATTTGGCATTCATCGTGTCGCAGTCGGTTTCGACCCACTATACTTTGTATTACATGTCCTTTCAATCGTTTCGTTGTACGCTTCAGAGATGTCTTGTATGATTGTCATAAAAATTCAGTTCTATATGATGTGTACAAATTCTTTTGTACGCTAGACTTGCAGCTTTATGAAGAACAGCTGTTGTATTTCTTTCAATATCTTTTCATCGAAAGTTCAACTCTATTGTTTACCGTTTAGAGCCAATTTCTATTTGCGAGAAAAAAATTCTGCAAATGACTATTGCTATTTCAGTTTTCAAGCTCCACAGATTGATATTATATTCCAGGTTCTACCAAAATTTCGAATACATTATTTATATTCAAAACTACCATTTATTAACTTTTACGATTTCAACGTCACATTATAAAATACAAAAAAAAGTTGAAAATACTATTTACTTGCGCTCAGGTCAGTTACTCATTTTCATTTCATTTCCACTACGAAACCCGATAGTAATTTCTAGGTTCTACAAAGGTCATCCACTGGTTAGCGGAGTTGCGAGTGTTGAATGAACCGTGCCGTGGGGAATGTCGTCACACCTTCGAAATATAAACTATGTTATCGTCTGTTGACAAATAAACGACACACATCATGACAATTTTCAATTTGTTGTTCTCACACAGTTAATCGTTTCGTTGTACGCTTCAGAGATCTATATGTCTTGTATGATTGTCATAAAAATTCAATTCTATATGATGTGTACAAAATCTTTTGGACGCTAGACTTGCAGTTTTATGAAGAACAGTGACAGCTGTTGTATTTCTTACAATATCTTTCCATTGGAAGTTCAACTCGCATTTTTTACCAGTCCTGTTTACTGCCAATTTCTATTTATTACAAAAAATTATCCAAATGACTATTGCTATTTCACATTTTTCGAGGTTACATATTATTTTCTAGGTAGAAAGATACCTCCATGGTTCTACAAAGTTTCGGATATATTCATCACATTTAAAAGTACCATGAACGATTGAAATAAAACATGACTAAATACAAAAATAGTTAAAAATAATTATTTGCGCTCGGATCGGTTACTCATTTTACTTTTATTACAACCACAAAATTTTATAGTTCTTTCTGGGTTCTACATAAGTCATCCACTGGTTAGCTGGTAGCTAGCTAATAGCTAGCTTAGAACGGCTATTAGCGGCTAAAAACGGATAATAGCTTGAATAGCTGAATAGCTGGGCTTTCTTGGGACTCCTCACTGGTTAGCTGGTAGCTAGCTAATAGCTAGCTAAGAACGGCTATTAGCGGCTAAAAACGGATAATAGTTTGAATAGCTGAATAGCTGGGCTTTCTTGGGACTCCCACTGTAGCTGGTAGCTACTAATGCTAGCTAAGAACGGCTATTAGCGGCTAAAAACGGATAATAGTTTGAATAGCTGAATAGCTGGGCCTTCTTGGGACTCCTCACTGGTTAGCTGGTAGCTAGCTAATAGCTAGCTAAGAACGGCTATTAGCGGCTAAAAACGGATAATAGCTTGAATAGCTGAATAGCTGGGTCTTCTTGGGACTCCTCACTGGTTAGCTGGTAGCTAGCTAATAGCTAGCTAAGAACGGCTATTAGCGGCTAAAAACGGATAATAGCTTGAATAGCTGAATAGCTGGGCCTTCTTGGGACTCCTCACTGGTTAGCTGGTAGCTAGCTAATAGCTAGCTAAGAACGGCTATTAGCGGCTAAAAACGGATAATAGCTTGAATAGCTGAATAGCTGGGTCTTCTTGGGACTCCTCACTGGTTAGCTGGTAGCTAGCTAATAGCTAGCTAAGAACGGCTATTAGCGGCTAAAAACGGATAATAGCTTGAATAGCTGATAGCTGGGCCTTCTAGGGACTCCTCACTGGTTAGCTGGTAGCTAGCTATGAGGGGCTATTAGCGGCTAAAAACACTGCGTGGAAATTCTGAATAGCCTTAATAGCCAAATACAGCTACTGACAAGCTATTCATATGGCTAATGTGGCTAATAGCCATCTAGCTATTTAGGGGGATATTCAGCAATCCAGCAATCCCGCACCGTTCTCTGGTGATGTGTCTATTGCTTGCAAGCTTGTTTATCGATTCTTTGGGTACGAGAAATGTTTTGTTTCCTTGTTTGAAAGGATATCTCTAGAAGTGCAAGTTAAGTAGCTTCCAGTTAACCTTCAAGTTTTGTGTTCTCTGTTATTCAGGGAGTCTAGTTTTATTTTTCTTTGAATGGGTGTTGTTGCGATTGTTTGTGTCTCATGATGTAGCGTAGTCTCATTTTACGACTATATTTACTGAAATCCTGAAGTAGTTTTATTATGTTTGGTTTTGTTGGTGTCGGAATGAATTTTATGCCTTTGCCTACTGCTATTATTTCGGTGTTTGTTAGTTTGAGCGATGATAGGTTCTTGATGAATTTCATGTTGTTTGTGGCTGAGACTTTGTTACTGGCAAAAGGAAGTTTAACACCTCACAAGTACAAGGGTCCCACAAAATTATTGGAAGAGCCCTTTAGACCAACCGGGTACAAGTTTCCCGAAAAGTGCCAAGTACATCGGACTAACCCAATATTTGAGGAACAAGTCATTGACAATGACATAGTCCCCACTTGAAATAGGGGAGTATTAGTCTTGATGGGGCAGGTAAATGTGGTCTTTAAGAAGTATCACTGGAGTGTATATGTTAAGATCTATGGGCACATAGGTCTATGTTGTTTTTCCCAATTTGAAAACATGAGGCATGTCTAAGTTATGGTTCTAAATCGGGAAAATAGATAAGACCTCTAGCTGTATTGGCCAGCCAAGAAATACATATGTGGATAATAAATGATGTCCAAGATGTGATGACATCTTAAGGTCTAATATCCTATCAAAATTGAAGGGTATAGAACTTGTGGTTACTGAGTTATGCATATATATGTATAATCAAGGTAAAAAGTCATCGAGGTCACGTGACATTTTGAAAAAAAAATATATTGCTAATTAATCGCTATATGCCAAAAATCAGACATCTAGCTCGATTTGCTTGCCCAGAATTAGATATGTGCATAATCAATGAGGTAAAGCGTGTGTTGTCATAAGGTCGCCCATCCTACTAAATATAAAGGACATAGCAATTTTGGTTACTTATTTATTGACAAAAACGTATATTTTAGGTAAAAGGTCATAGAGGTCACATGACATTTGATCAAAAAATTTCTATTCTATAGTTATCCCTATATACGAAAAATCAGACATCCAGCTCTATTGGCTTGCTCAGAATTAGATATGTGCATAATTAATGAGGTACAGTATGTGACATCATAAGGTCTTCCATCATACAAAATATGAAGGGTGTACCACTTGTGGTTACTGAGTTATGGACTAATATGTATATTTCAGGTCAAAGGTCATTGAGGTCACATGACATCTTATCAAAAAAATTGTATTGCTAAGTTATCTCTATATACCAAAAATCAGACCTCTAGCTCTATTGGCTTGCTCAAAATTAGATATGCGTATAATTAATGAGGTACAATATGTAGTGTCATAAGGTCTTCCATCATACCATACATGAAGGCTGTAGCACTTGTGGTTACTGAGTTATGGACAAATATGTATATTTGAGGTCAAAGGTCACCAAGGTCACGTGACTTTTTGTCAAAAAAATTGTATTGCTAAGTTATCCCTATATACCAAAAATCAGACCTCTAGCTCTATTGGCTTGCTCAAAATTAGAGATGCGTATAATTAATGAGGTACAATATGTAGTGTCATAAGGTGTCCCATCATACCATACATGAAGGCTGTAGCACTTGTGGTTACTGAGTTATGGACAAATATGTATATTTGAGGTCAAAGGTCACCAAGGTCAACTGACTTTTTGTCAAAAAAATTGTATTGCTAAGTTATCCCTATATACCAAAAATCAGACCTCTAGCTCTATTGGCTTGCTCAAAATTAGATATGCGCATAATTAATGAGGTACAATATGTGGCGTCATAAGGTGTCCCATCATACCATATATGAAGGGTATAGCACTTGTGGTTACTGAGTTATGGACAAATATGTATATTTGAGGTCAAAGGTCACCGAGGTCACGTGACATCTTGTGAAAATATCTGAGATATCATCGTGAATGGAGGGACATGACCCAATCTATAAGCCCCTGGACTTCATCCGTGGGGCTAAAAACTGTGTCACCGCATCCTTTTTGCTATATGAATATGATGAGAAACTAATTTTTATTTTACTTGGCCTTATACATGGCATTCTATGCAGAGCTGACTTATACATGGGAGTCTATGGACTGCCTTATACATGGGAGTCTATGGACTGCCTTATACATGGGAGTCTATGGACTGCCTTATACATGGGAGTCTATGGACAGCCTTATACATGGGAGTCTATGGATTGCCTTATACATGGGAGTCTATGGATTGCCTTATACATGGGAGTCTATGGACAGCCTTATACATGGGAGTCTATGGCAGCTGCCTTATACATGGGAGTCTATGGAGGTGGAAACTAAAAAGTCCTCTAACATGGCCAAATTTGATCGCATTGTGAAACAAATCGACGTGCATCTGTATGGGGTAGGGTACTATCCCTGTGCAAAGTTTGAAAGAAATTGACCCGGGCATGTCTGAGATATCTGCGTGAACGGACGGACGGACGGACGGACGGACTGACTGACGGACGGACGGACGGACGGACATGACCCAATCTATAAGTCCCCCCGGACTTCGTCCGTGGGGACTAAAAACATGGGAAACAATAAAACTAGTCAATGGGCCATAATCCCAAACTGGTCAATTTTTGTGTGGGCGCGGTGCTGGAATGGTCACTATGAGTATGATCTTCTCAACAAATCAAGTTATTCTCAGAGCAATACCGACGCATTTTCTAGATAAAAAAAATGAGCTAGAACTGATTTTTTTAGAAGCAACTGTTTATTTGAATGGGTATTTTTTTTTCATTGATTATTTTACGTACTAGAATCCAAGGTCACAGGCATGTTTGTCGCCGACTGTTGCCGACCGGCGCATCATCGTAGCGGCTCACGGCTTCACCGTGGCGCTGATCCGCTGTCCAGGACAATACGTCGTGGATTCCGGCATGGGTTCAATTTCACTGCGCCTCTCCATGTTCTCCATGTTGGGTTGCCCGATAGTGTATTTCGATGGACCCTCTGAATCATTTTTTTCACGGACTCGTGGAGCAAATTTGAAAGAAAATAGAGTTGTTTCCTTCCGACGCCATGCAGCAAATCTGCTTTGATCAAATTTGGGGACAGCGAGACGCGATGATCGTGCGCGGTTTGCATTTAATTTGTTGAAACATTTCTGTCAATCACTCACTTTGTGTCATAAGTTTCAGAAACTATCGCTCGCCTGAAAATTATCAACGTAGTATATTCATAGGCACAGCTGACATAGTAACGTGCCTCAGACTCGACGGATGCCGATTCCGATTTTTCAGACTACACTCAGAGAATCCGAAACTTTCCACACAAAATGAGTGATTGACAGAAATGTTGCAATAAATTTAATGTTAAGCGGGCACTCGTCTCGTCTGGTTGCCGCCTAAGCTCAGTCGCGGAGAGTGCTTTCGCAAACATTTTACTATTATTATTACACATTGGATCGACTCTCTACGCATTTTTTCATTGTTGTGAGTTTTCTATATACGCATTTTTTCGTAAATGCGAACACTGTTACAGTGAATTATCTTACCGATGTTTTTCTTAACAAAAGCGAATGTGTTTTGATTAGAATAGAATGATTGATGGTTTGGGGGAAACTACTGTATGGTAATGAAGAATGGGAAATGAGCAATGAAATGAGCAGACAGCGGGTAATTTAAGATTAAATGTTACATCTTCACTGTCTGCAAATAAAACCATAAGTGTGTCATAAATAACACAAACAAAACAAAATCATGTTCGTTTGTTTTGTTGTATATGAGCCACGTCTAAGACACAGAACAAAAGTACTGTTTCAGTCTCAGCTAAATGTCACCTCAGATGCCACCAGACAACACCATTTCCACTCAAAAATTTCATTTTTCGCCTTGCGAGAGGGGGACACCCCCTCTTGCGCTCTCCCCCCCCCGTTCGCTACGCTGAGTCTCCGCTCGGTCGCTTCGCTCCCTCGCAGTCGACCCGTCTACTTTCTTGAATTACCCGCCTACTTTTAAATGTAAGGACAACACTGGGCCCTCCTACAGGTAGAGCAAAATTTCAAGTCCCCCCTCTACTACCCCCAAAATTTTCGAATCCCCATGAATTCCTCCAGCCTCCCCCCTCCCAACCTTTTTTGTGAACGCAGCCGCAGAAAGTGCGTCTCATAAAACCATATACATTATTATTATATGTAACACACAACGAAGTGGCTGGATCTTGGTGCTCACCAGCGCACCATGCTCACTGTCGACGAAGAGCGCGCAGTATGTAAATGTTTAATGTTTTTGAACTCAACCGCTCTATCCACACCAAAAAGACGTAATTGATACTTTTTTACCAGGAAAAGACTGGTTTCTTTGCACGAGGACCAGCGGTGGCAAGTCTGTATGCTACCACACAGTACCAGGCAGGCCCTCTCCATCGTGTTTCACGAGCGTTATATGATATATCGAAGGGTATCGCGTAACTGGAACAGATGGGCTCAGACCACGTTGTGCACAGTTACCGACCCAGACCACAGAACACAAAAGTCAGTCTCCTGAGCTGGGGAGGGATGTTTTCGTGCAACGGTTTACTTTATTTGATTTTATTAATTTTGAATGTGATATTTGAAATAAAGAGTTCAATTCCAAACCGTCTGACCGCTTTCTTTATTACTACAAGTCCTTATCTCCCTCTCCAACTTGTGTATACACCACTCTAATTGCTCCGAAAATATTGCCAACTTGCTAATCCGCTGTCCATATCAGCGGATTAATTAATCGAGTCATCACCACAGCTGTCCCGAACGCAGTAAAATACAGCTGTGGCGTTGACTCAATCATAGACCCTCGAGGGCATAAAAATGGTATTCATTTTTCATTGAATTACCTACAAAAACTTGGAATTGGAAAATGTAAAACAAAAAAAGGAAAAATTTTCAAGTCCCCCCTACAGGTAAAGCACAATTTTCAAGTTCCCCCCTCTACTACCCAATTTTGTTTTCGAATCCCCCCCCCCCCGAATTCCTCCAGCCCCCCCCCCCCCAAACCATTTTTGAAAACGCAGCCTAATGCAGCAAGGGCAGGTTTGGTGCGGACAACGAATCACTTCCCGATCATGTCCTTGAAATTTGAAACTGTAGAAATCTGGTGACCAATGACAAGATAATCGATGGTAAATGAGGTGTCATCAAACTTTCATTGAAGTTCTAAAGAGACTTAAAGTATAATGCGAATTCCTGAAATAATATCCCTACCAGGTAATACTGAGTTATCTGTGTGCCAACGTTAACGGTCAACGGGGCATATATGTTTACTACACTATAAAATCTGGACATCGTACCATGACGACGTTGCACTGATTGTTGCAATTTAGCTAAAATCATGCCAATATCGTTGTATTTAAGAATCCTTAATTGTTTAAAATTCAGAGGAATGTCGACGTTACTACCCTGTCTCAGTTATGAAGAGTATGTTGTTTTTGGCATCGAGAGGTCTCACATTTAAACAGGGACACGCGATCAGCATCTACCAATCACGTATAGTAAAAAGATAGAATCAAATGCATGAAATATCCAGGTCTCGATGAATCTCGGATTCCATGATTAGCCAGCTAGAGGGTCCCAAATAGAAATTAAGACACCTACCCACATATTTGATGCATTTGTGGTGCAGTCTACATGATGGCCAGATGGTGTTTATCATATAAACAGTTCCCAGGTATGTTAGTCAGCTCAGTGTAGATACGTTCATAATTTATATCACGCAAGTGCAATGTTTTATATCATTTCGGAAAATTCAGTCGTATAACCCCTCCATTGTCAGGTAATTCTATGGATTCCATTGATGAAAATCCATGTTTTCTTTCAAAAATGTAATTGATGCAGACAAGAACGAGCGACACCAGCGACATAGGTGCACAATTTTAATACAAATTGTGTTTCCAATGGATGATTATCATTATACTAAATTTCATGATCTAAACACATACTCCTTCTTCCTGGAATGCTGTTTTTCTAATATTTTGCGCGTTTAGCCTATAGTGCTTTGGTAAGACTAGTCTTCGTTAAACATCGGGAAAAACCCTGACCTGTTAAAGAAAGTGAAGAATGATTTTTCTTATCTTAAGCATGAATTGATACGTGTGCTTTTAGAACTATACTATGTAAGTTCTACGAGAGATTATATAAGTCGGAAAACAAGTCCCCAATAAGTGCACGGTGAGAACCTCTTTCTTGTTCTACGTGCAATTATTTGGTGGTATCAGATATTTTCGTTCTTTAATCGTAGTGCTCGCATGGTGATCAGGGGATGTTGATTGTGAATAATATGAATAATATAACGACTTGGTAGCGGTAATGACATTCAATAGCAAGTGTTTTTGCTTCACTTTAGGTAAATTGGAAAGTAACCGATGGTTCTCAATCTCTGACTTATGGCATCATTACTCATAGATTTGACCCGGAAAGGATACTCTAAATTGACCCTGACCCTAAGATCTTTATTTGATCGTTCCTCCTTGCATTGTTTCCTTTCAAATTTCTCCCACTTTTCAACTTATCCGATTAATTGCTTTAACGCTGCTCACTGGGTTGCTAAGTTTAGGCTGTGTTTGTCTATCTGGACGAGCCACACCCATGGCATCTTTGTCTGATTCTGTATGCTGGTGTATCGTAATAGAACATTGGAGTCTAGTTTCCATCGCCACAGTTTTCTTCCTCCCTAATGTGTGGAAATGAACACAATTTCGGAATTACAAGAAACTACACGCAGTGGAATTTTAGAGAGAATATCTTCTCAACAGTTTATAAGTAAGTGACCTAATCTTGACTGTAATTTGACGTTCGTTTGTAGTCGCCATCCTTCGGTTTATCATGTGTTGTTTTGAAATTTGTAAAATAATTGAAAATAGTTTTTGAGACTCAAATATATTGTAAATGTTTCTGCTTGGTTTAAGAGAAGCTAATTCCGTCTCAAAACAGATGTAGAAACGGTAAATCTTTCGTGTAGCACATTTTGAGATAGTGACAGGCTGTATGAAGTTACTATTAAGATGAATCACAGTCAGTGGATCAGTGGATCAGTGGATCACAATAGTGATTGGCATCAATTTGTCCTAATAGCTTTGATACATATTTTCATATACTTAACTCTTTTATGTAGTTTATATTGACGTCTTACTTGGCTCTTTCTCTACCCCTTGCTTGTATTTACTTACTTGTCAATTAGGCCAAGAAAAATAAAAAGTTTGTTTCTCATCCTCGCGCGCCCACCGCGTCAACAATTTTTTTGTGTGTTCATGAGGAAATAAAATTTTAAAAAAATGCAAAAATGCGCGATGATAGTGCACAATATAGTGCTGTATAAAACAGAACTGTAAACAAAATAACTGACACTTACATTCCATTCAGAACTGTACACATATGTCACTGTTACATTAAGCTATCAAAACTCTGCATTGCTGCACTAAAAGTCAAATGACAGAACTGTTGCTATACAAAAATACTAAAGCAATACTGCTGTGCATAGTATCTCTGCGTGTATTCTTATGTCGTTTTAGTGTTTTTGCGCGTTCTTGTTGGTTAAAGAATAAAAAAATTAAGAGAAAATAAACCGCGTCTCCGTATCATTTTTGCAATATGTCTAGGATGAGAAACAAACTTTATTTTTCTTGGCCTTATATTCTTTGCTCTTAGGCCCAGCTCAAGTACTACGTTAGTTACATATTGAGTTGGGCAAATTCCTTTACAAGGTACAGAATATTCCTTACTGAGGCCAGAGAGGCCTTATGGCCACAGAAGTGCCAATCTTTGCCTATAATAGATCTCTGATCATCTATCGATCAGTCGATAGGTGACTGACGACCAAGGGTCAGTCTTTCGGTACTGCAGATTCTCCATCATGTAATCTCTTCAAAAGGAGAGGTATGGCCAGTAGTTGGTAAAAATGCACGTTTCACATTGTTGAAGCTATCGTGCTATGGGCAATTGTATGCCATTGTACATTATAGAACCCAAACGTGTAGGACAAACGTGCATGACTAAACACTGTAAAAGTCTGCACGTTAGACATTTTAGACACGTTAGGTCCGTACACGTTAGGTTTGCACGATACACGATAGGTTTGCACGATTGGCATGATAGATTTTGACTCATGTTGAGAACCTAAAATGACATACACGTTAGACATTTTAGACACGTTAGGTCCGTACACGTTAGGTGTGCACGATACACGATAGGTTTGCACAATTGGCATAATAGATTTTGACTCATGTTGATAACCTAAAATGACATACACATTAGACATTTTATACGTTATCCACACGTTAGGTGTGCACGATACACAATAGGTTTGCACGATTGGCATGATAGATTTTAACTCATGCGGAGAACCGAAAATGAATACACCTTACACATTTTAGACATTTTACACAGGTTAGGTGTGCACGATAGACAATAGGTTTGCACGATTGGCATAATAGAATTTGACTCATGTGGAGAACCTAAAATGACATACACGTTAGACATTTTAGACACGTTAGGTCCGTACACGTTAGGTCTGCACAATACACGATAGGTTTGCATGATTGGCATAATAGATTTTGACTCATGTGGAGAACCTAAAATGACATACATGTTAGACATTTTAGGCACGTTAGTTCCGACCTAACATGTCAAACATGCACTACTAAAATGTAAAAATGTCTAAAATGAAAAAATCCCGACTTCTGGCCATGGATGGAAAAGGAGAGGAAGATAGCAGTGACCTGACCACAAGAAAGAACAGGAACAAGTGCTGATGTGCCTAGTTCTAGAAGGCTCCCCTGTGGCGAGAAGGCGGCGGTTGACTTCTCCTTATAGGATCTCATCAATTGTTGTGATCTGCTAAGATTTGTTTACGTCCGCCAGAGCAGATTAAAACATAATTATCATGCACATAACCAACTCAGGGAGCTCCACTGTCAGAGACTGTATTTCTAATTTATTTATGTGTTTATTTATTTATTTATTATTTGCTGGACCGGTCTATCAATCTTTCAAGTCAAACTTGAACTCCGATGATAAAATTTGTGACCACGGTCAATAATCGTTTGACATAATTTGTATAGTACACGAGATGTATTTTACGTCATTCCATCGACGTAGAATTAAATATCGCTGAGTGAAACTTACATTTCGAAATGGAAGCGCTGGCAATTGTGGTAAAGCACAGCTTTACCCTCGTATTTCACAAAATTTCGACCTTTTCTTTTCGACAATTTGAACTTACTGAACTTTATAACATATTGGAATTGTGCATGTCTGCAGAGTATCTCTTCACCACAATGTCTGGCAAACTACCGGAATGGAACAACTCACGCCATAGCACGATACTGTGGATGGCGAATTGGTAGTAGTAGTAGTAGTAGTAGTAGTAGTAGTAGTAGTAGTAGTAGTAGTAGTAGTAGTAGTAGTAGTAGTAGTAGTTGGTGATTTAATAGATCACCATGTCATGGTTGCAATATTTATTTCTAACCTGTGTAACAAAATGTGTTGTTGGCTGGTTGGTCCACGTCTTATGAGTGTTTATGTGTTGATGTATGCAGACGTATGTGTATATTATGATCACTGGCATGTACAATATACACCATTTTTATGTAGTCGTTTTATCACTTTGTTCTTCAGCACCTTCATATACTACATCGCCGGGTATTGACTTGCATTATCCCTCGTTAAACAACTAACCATGCTTTCCAAGATACATAAACTTGAGACTGTTGCCAAGGAGCTTGACCCCTGTGTGGAGAAGAGACAGATTTGGGCAAAGCAAGTTATAAAGCATTCCGAGGAATTCATGGAAACACTGAACACTGATAAGTCCAAGGCATTTAACAAAACTGAACACAATGGAAATCAGTTGTTGTACAGTTTAATCAAGGAAGAACCAACGCCAATGGGTGAGAATAGAAATTATGACCACCGTATATCAACCGTATATCAGTAATTGGTTTTTAGTATAAGACTGCACATACGCACATGTGATTTACAGATCATTTTCCGTGTCCAATTTTGATATCTAATTACTCACATCCCTGGCGTATTCACTTGTTAAAGAATTTTTCAATTTTTCAAAATTTCACTCAAACATTCGTTCTTCCTGTGCATCGCGTCTACCAAGACATATCAGGAAATGGACAAATTACAGAGGTAAGCCGGTGTTTCAGGGACGGGTAAACTTCTCTGCGTCCAAGGATTACGGACTAGCTCATGTCACTGAAATTGCTAATTGATGATTTGTTTTCAATGTTTCGTTTCAGAGAATCTGTTGGAATTGTTTAGGCACAACGTTGAACGAAATGGTTTAGTCGAATCGCATGGTGGACATATGGCCTATGTCAATAGTGGTGGTCTATATCCATCTTCCCTAGCTGATTATTTGTCAGATGTGGTCAACCCGTACTCCGGTAAGAAAATATTGGGCTAGTTAAAATCAATGTCAGTATATAGACGTACTGATTAACAAGCACAATTTCAACTTCCCCCTCACATGGATTTCATCTATTTTAATAGATTATTGGGATAATTTTTGTCTACCAAGGACTTAAATGTTTTTACTCTGTACGAGGGTGCTTCAAAATGTTACCCGGTATGTGAAATGTGACTTAGAACTACATGCGACCCAAATAATCCAACCCATCCCTCCCACTGTGTGTGAACACCTCCGAAAGTGAGATAATTATGATGACATTTTATTTTCATTTTTCTTTAAACAGAAAATTCAGGAAATCAAGAATTTATAATGTTTAATTTCAGAATCATTTGAGTTCCCTATTTGATTACGTCACGATTTGAATTGAGAGGTTCAACTTATGTGAAGAAGTGCTAATGTGTGAAGTACCTTTGTTTCAGCAATGTTTCATGATAGCCCTGGAAGTGTTCGCATTGAAAATATGGTTCTCAAGTGGATAGCAGCGTGTTTTGGTTACCCAGATTCCTTTGCGGGAAATTTGACATCTGGTGGTTCAGCGTCAACTGTACTGGCCTTGGCTGCAGCTAGGGATAGTAGAAACATCAAAGCGAGGGATTTCAACAAGTATGTAAACGCTATCTATAAATTTGTCAGAGAGAAGGGGACAAACAAACAGACAGACAGACAGACAGATAGGCAGTCAACCAAAAGACAGACAGACAGATAGACAGGCAGACAGATTGATAAAGACTGAGAGAACATCTAGGCGTTGTGTGTGAGTCCGCATAATATATTATGTTTAATGCAATATCTACAGCCTCGTGTAAAATGTCTTTTTATAAAACTCATATTGTTACACTAGTTATTGATACTTACAAAATAACTCATGTTCTGGCCAATATAGATGTGTCGTTTATACAACAACGCTGTCTCACTATTGTGCCGAAAAAGCTCTCAATACAATCGGCATGAGAGAAGTTGTCCGCCGTACGATTGCTGTCGATTCCAACTACAAGATGGATGTTGATATTCTTAGGGAAACTGTTAAGAAAGACATTGAGGTAGGTTATGAAAATGAATATTGTCATTGAGGTAGGTCATGAAAATGAATATTGTCATTGAGCTAGGTCATGAAAATGAATATTGTCATTTAGGTAGGTCATGAAAATGAATATTGTCATTTAGGTAGGTCATGAAAATGAATATTTTCATTTATCTTCAATGTTTACCTATTGCTGCAACTCTCAGTATAAATATCGCGTCCAAATGAATGCCGTGCATACACGTAGAGGATCAATGTAGTCCCAATCGATTTACTTACTTTTCTGTATTGTTCCTCTGTATCAGTCTCAACTTCTGTTGTGGCTTCTATTCCCATTGATGGCGATCAGGATACTTAAAACTGTGGTAGTTTTTGGCAAAAAAAACCCAACAGCCCTACAGTAGTCGTGACTCTCAGTCAACGCTTGGGTTGTTTTAATTTGGTGGTCGAACTTGTTAAGCATGCGCCATAAATTAGGCTACATTGATTTAATGTTTTACCATTTGTAGGTTGATCGAAAACCATTAGGTATTCTAAACATTTTGAAAATAATGCCCACATAGACAAAGGGTTCAATATATCGACATTTGCTTTCTATGTCTGATGATTCAACTGTTATGTATTTCACTGTAATGTATTTAACATACATTTTCAGGCAGGCCTGATTCCATTCGTTGTTTACACAACGGCCGGTACAACTGACCTTGGTTCGGTGGATCCCCTTGAAACCATTGCAGGAATATCAAGGGAGTTCAACATATGGATGCATGTCGATGCATGCTATGGTGGATTTTTCATACTCAGTGAAGAAGCAACACACCTCTTTAAAGGGATCGAGAAGAGTGATTCGTTCTGTGTTGACCCGCATAAAAGTATGTAACTAAGCATATTTACAGCAAATTTCAACATACATTTGATGATAAGATACATTGTACTTCTAATTACTTCGTGTACTTATTTTGTTTTAAAAGCATTTTGATATTTTCTGGCAGCTCTGTATTATACATGCTATAATTGAACACGTCAAAACCTCTTATATTCGTGACATGACTATCTTACAAGATCCTCTGACTGACATCTAAAGTATTGTAGAGAGCAATGATCATTAGAGCCACGGTATAGGCAGATACAATTTACAAACTACTACATCCTGAACATTGACGCAAAATGTAATTTTCGATCAAGAATCTTGTTTTATGGACCAAGAAACAATGGCACTCTTAGTTTTACAATATTTTTTGTTTTATTTGCTAATGTCATCGAGCAGGCGACATATTCATGGTATTTTTTGAAGGTTTCATTAGGCCTGCAGTCTTCCCCATTATCATTGACAACAGATAAAATTGCATAGTACAAATAACATACCAACTAAATGTCAAAACATTCATGTTTCGTAATACGTACCACTACTTTTTTAAAGGTTTATTCATCCCATATGGTTGTGGAGCTGTTTTGGTAAAAGAGGGCAGTAAACTGGCATACAGCAACGCCCTCAATCGACCTGCGTTTTATTTAGAAGATTCATTCAAAGACGAATGTCAAGATGAACCTTCGCCCTGTAATTTGTCGTTTGAGCTAAGTCGACATTTTAGGTATGTGAACACGACATCCACAAAACGTATTTCTCCCGTGATGTACATGTCACTCACAGGTCGAAAAACCTCCAACCAACTGCGACTTAGAACAGCTAGCTTGTGACAGCATATTTGAAGATACTTGCATGCAACTTTTATCAGAATGTATATATCAAGTCTTATTGCTCTTCAAATTCATCATTCAAAAAGACCGATACTTATATTCCCGTGAAGACTGCGTTCAATATAAGAGGGGGGTCGAAAAATATCAGCTGTGGACATGATATTGTGTCTTCCTATGGTTGCACTCGGGTTCTCAGTCAACTTCAACCCTACGTGTCCACGGCTAAAGGTGCAGGCCGGAATGTTGAGTAAGGAACCACTAACATCGCACCAGCAAGTTTACACAGTGTAGCGGGGTAATAGGACTGCCAACGTGGCTCGCAAAGCAAATGATTAAACACAGTATTTAATGTGTAGCGAGACTTGATTAAAGTGTCGATTAGGTTAAAACTCATTTTTTGGAAATCAGTTTGGAAGGATACTTTATTTCTTTTTAAGTTCCAGTACGCTGAACCTGTTGATGTCTTTTTTGTATCATTTCTCCTCATAATGACTTACAAGACTGAATCTGTCACTGTACTCCTTTGTATGCTAAATAGAATTTCAAGTAAGGACCCCTCTAATTTAACCTTTGTTTCAAATGTTAAAGTTTCGTGGCCACCGACATCTTCGCTCTAAGTAAAGTCCAATGTTCACAGTGCTGGGAATTTTACTTTAGGGCCTTTAATTACGCATCCACTTTTATGGCTTGAAACTTAATCAGAGACATGAAAAGTCGCAACTTAAGAACTACAGTATAAATTCAACTTTAACAATTAGGTTTGCCTTGCGCATGCGTGATAGAGAATGTTTAAGACATATTTAAGGTTACACAATTATTAGTTCAATATAATCATTACTAACGATAATGCATGCCAGAGAGGAGAATAATTCTACAGACACTAAAGAACACATGTGATCGACTCCTCATCACAGTGCTATGTAATAACCATGACATTCTAAAGCGCAGTGCTGTGTAATAATTTCTAATACAATGTGCTATGTAATAACCATCGCATTCTAAAGTACAGTGCTATGTAATATCAGTGACATTCTAATGCACAGTGCTATGTAATAATAATGACATTCTAAAGCACAGTGCTATGTAATATCAGTGACATTTCAATGCACAGTGCTATGTAATAACAGTGGTATTCTAAAGCACAGTGCTATGTAATAACCATTATATTACCATGCCCTGCCCGTCGCATTTTGATTGGTCGAGCTGAACCACGTGACTGACCACAAATACACAGTAATGGCTTTTTTACATGCCCGTGAATATGAATAATAAGATTAACAACTCAAAGTATCGTAACTTTACAGCTCAAACGTAAATCATAATCAATCAAAAAATAAAATGGAGCACTTGTAGGTCAAGTTGAGATACTTTTTCTGAAAACGTCTCCGGATTTGCCAATTGTTTACAACGCGCGTGACAGTGCGTCGCGTAATGCTCAGTTTCTGGGGCCCAGTTGTCGTTCGCTACTGAAATTTTCGGAAATTTTGACGGTTTTCTTGGGTTCGCTGATAATATAATGGAAATAACAGACTCCGCTCTGACCATTAACGTTTATTTGTGGGCGTGGAAAGCCAAATTAACGGGCTCGGCAAGCCTCGCCCGTTAATTTTTGGCTTTCCTCTCGCCCTTGTCCACAAATAAACGTTAATGGTCAGCACGTCGCCCGTTATTTCTATATTCTTATACACAGTGCTATGTAATATCCATGACATTCTACAGCACAGCAAGGCCGGAATATTGAAACATGGCAATCGCCAAAATACAGCCACTTTTAAACGTTAGTAAGGCGAACTAACTCACTTTTCTGAGAAATTTATTGGCAATATTATATCATCCTCTATGTTTCAGGGGTTTAAGGGTCTGGATGCCTCTGAAGTTGTTCGGCATTCGACCTTTCAGGTCAGCTCTTGGTGAAAAAATACTGCTTGCAAGATACTTCTACGATAGGTTGTCAGGTGAGCTTTGAAGAGATTGGCAGCACGCGAGCGACAACTTTTTGTAGCAAAGAAAATAAAACCGCTAGGTACATGCAATGTATTTTCGTCGGGAGCATGAGAGTTAGCGGTTTTGAAACAGATTAAGCTAATTCAGGTTAAGTTTGTAATAATCCGTGATATAGCGATAGGCTGTTCCACCTACCGATTACGGATTGTTGTTGGTAAATAATTGATAACGTTGAAAAGTTATCAAGAACGTTTTAGTTTTCATATTTTACAACACGAACAGTTTGCTCTTAAAGAGCTGCACATCCATAACACAAGAAAATGAAATCAAAATATCATCAGCTAAAACTGTCAATGATTAGAATCTTCAAGCGCAATAAAATTATACTGACTGCACGTTATTTAAGGTGCATTAAACTCAACAAATATTCTTTCTTCTAGAAACGGATGGCTTTCAATTGGGTCCTTATCCAGAACTCTCTGTGGTGGTGTTTCGTTTCATCAAGTGTCCGTGCGACACGGAAACATTCAACAAAGAGCTTTTAGAGCAGCTGATGAAAGATGGCCGCATTGCCTTGGCTTCCACCCGTATCAACGGCGTCTACTATCTAAGAATATGCATACTATGTTTCAGAACACACTTAAAAGAAATGGATTTACTTATTAAGTTGATTTCGGTTAACGTCAAAAAAATGTTGAAAGCGATTTCTGTAAAGCCATGGGAGCAGCAAGAGCAATATGTCAGGGGATAGGAATTTCTAAAGCCGCAGAGGGCGCTGTCATCATAAAAACTTGCCATCAGAGTCAGTGCAAACAAGCGTTTTCCCATCAATCCTTTCGGGGTTGATTTTCTGGTAACTTACCAGAGCTAAACCTAATTATATTGGTTTAGGCCTGAAAGGGTTAAAGATCTGCAACTGAAATAAAGCTGTCACTTTTCGTCGTACAAAAAGTATCATATTCCTTTAATTTTCTGAAAAGCAACACACGAGATGTGGAAATTGTTTATAGGTTTTAATGAACACCAGATCCCAATGAATTTTATCCAAGATTCTAGATAGAACTGATGGAAGCCAATGCTAAAGCTGGTCAGTTTGACGTGAAAACCTGCTTTGTCGATTTCGCAAAATCTACTAACGTTCAGCATCGTTAATGTCATCCAACTTGGATGGTTGGAACTTGTCAACATAATCTATAAGGATTAGCATTTGATGTCTAGCAACGTCCTTTGTAGTAAAGTCATTGCAAGGTTATGTTAGAGTCGAACTTGACTTTAACTTTAATTATCATCAGGAATAAACTTTCAAAGATTGCTCGTTCCGATTATTTTAATTGAAATACAATCTTTAGCGTATTCATGATTTTGAAACATCTTCGGTTACATAAATTTCAATGCAATCTTGCAATTTGTGTCTCTGTTACCTTTCCTTTACTCATCAAATGAGGGCAGTATGCATACACACTTGCTCATCAATGAATTTCAAAGATTCAAAACTTTCATGCGTATTGAAATATAGACTTTAAGGCTGACCTCAAGTATTCATTCAGGGAATCTATGACTGCAATGTTAGATTTTCCTTGCAAAACCTTTATTTACCTGTCAAATATCTGCAAACATTTTCTGGAATACCTCCTTTTATACGTAGCAAGTCATCTTGAAATCATTTCAACATGTTATTAAGATTTCTTGACCAACTTCAAGTAACATGATTAAGGATTAAAATAGTTTCTATGCATAAATTAGTTTTTTTGTTTTTTCTTTCATTTGTCTTTCACATGTCGAAAGGAAAACAATATGTATCTATGGCAATAGTGTGTGATAAAATACTGCAAACGCGGCAGATACACACCCTGCAGAGTGGAAAATAATTAGTATCTATGAAGAAAGCAAAGTCCGTGGACCAATATTTACTAGCCTTAGAAAAGTTTAAGCTTAATTGTCTCATTAAAGAGCTTGTTTTGGTCATATTCAATTTAACATTGGAAATGATAAAGAGGCAGAAATACAGTAAGATGAAGGAGAGACAAGGCTTTAGTCCACAAAAAGTAAATAACCTGTCATCGACAAATTCTAGAACTTCATTTTGAAAATTGAACTGATATCACATTCTGTAGTTAAGGATAGGATTTCTTTTGAGGACATTTTAAGTTGGTTTGTCACGCTTTACGTTAAGTATATTGGAAAATAATTAAATAATAGCACTGGGTTGAACAAACTTTCAAAAGTGGTTTAGACAAATGTTTAATGTTTAAGTTTAAAAAGTTTAACATAGAAACAAGGTAAAACCAACTATTACAAAGATTGTAGGAATGATATAATTGAAGCTATTACAAATATTATAAATGGTATCTTGTAAATATATAGTGGTGTACAGATAATTTGATAATGCAGAGGTGTAATGGTAATTTTATATATTGTTATTTAGTCATGTACAATGGATACCGTTGTCAAGTACACAGTAATTTCTATCTTCGTTTTTTCCTTTGAGCTTTGAAAGGCTTTTTAAGTATGTAAATGAAATTTCTCTATGTAATAAAAGAACTCTTTATAATAAGCAAACAGTAGCTAAAAGAAATTCATTATTACGTGTGTTTTTTCATTTCAATTTCAGAATGGAATAACTTGATTTCCAGATGATCCATGGTACAACTTCTATATTCATAAACTCCAAGGAGACTGTTACGTAGTATACTAGTATTTAGCGTACCAAACTTGCATTGTATACACTTCCAGTTGCAGAGCGGTATAAATAATTAAATTCAAAGATTGTAATTTGTGTAACTCGGGTTTCACGTAATACAGTAATTACCAAATGGTATACATGTAACTGTCGGTGACATATAGACAGACAGACACACACATACACACAAAACAGTACAGTAGCAGATGAGTTCCATTGTGCTGGTAATCACACACTGACACACTACATCTCGTTATTTCATCAAAGAGCTGTGGTGATCTAGAATATTTTCAGAAACACCAATAAATGAGGATGATAAAGTGTATAGATATCGGAATGTTTTAAAAATGGCAAGCTGTACTCAGTGTTCTGCGTTTGACGTACACGTCTTAATGTGTTAACAGTGACGGCGCAGATTATATAATATGCAAGAAGAATTCGATTGGGCTGAAAAGTATCGCTTAGCTTTTGAGTGATTGGGTGATATCAAGTGATGGAAGGTATCAGGACGTACAAAGGCATTCCCGGATATGCGTTTTTGCAAACCACGACTTTGATGACGTGGCTCTCAGTTGCGCTGATGCGGGGTTCTGTCTCCCTGTAGGCACGGTTACTCTAGCCCGGAGTAACCGTAGGTTAGAGTAACCGTGCTGTAAGTATTTTCATTTTTGATGCGTTTGTCCTGTTCTAGTTCTAAGTGCTTTAAGGCTGTATTGCAGATTTTGCAACTTTGATACAGGCGAGTCTGACCATGGACATACGTTAATGGTCGGGCGCGTCTGTTTGTGTTTTTCGTCTCATGATTCGTGCATTTTTAGAATTCATCTCAAAGGAGGAATGACAACATGGTCTTTGCTGGCCATGGTGTGCTGTCCTTTGCTGGCCATGGTGTGTTGTCCTTTGTCCACACTAGAGAGCAGATTGTGTACGCGACAATGTGCAGCTTCAGATTTACTTAAAATTTGCAAGTGTTTCAGTTGAACTTCAATTCGTAAAAGAATGATTAGGTTGTTATAGGGAAAGTGCAAGGGAAGGATATTGGGCGAGAATTAGAAAGAGGGTGTACGGTAGAATGAAATGAAAGGACGTTTGCAATATCCAGCGATACTTCTTTTTATTAAATATCAGATCTCTTCGTTAAAAAGCTGACCAACTCCATGGCTCCTAGCCAATGAAAGTATATGAAGGAGTACAGAAACGCACTGTGCAACCTTTACAGAGACCTATCTGGATGTAGCAACTCAATATATTACCATGCCCTGCCTGTCGCATTTTGATTGGTCGAGCTGAACCACGTGACTGACCACAAATACAGAGTATTGGTCTGTTTACATGCCCGTGAATATGAATAATAAGATTAACAACTCAAGTATCGTAACTTTACAGCTCAAACGTAAATCATAATCAATCACAAAATAAAGTGGAGTACTTGTAGGTCAAGTTGAGATACTTTTTTCTGAAAACATCTCCGGATTTGCCAATTTTTTACAGCGCGCGTGACAGTGTGTCGCGTATTGCTCAGTTCTGGGCCCAGTTGACGTTTCGCTTTTGAATTTTCGGAAATTTGACGGTTTTCTTGGGTTCGCAGATAATATAATGGAAATAACAGACTCCGCTCTGACCATTAACGTTTATTTGTGGGCATGGGCTCGAGGAAAGCCAAATTAACGGGCTCGGCAAGCCTCGCCCGTTATTTTGGGCTTTCCTCTTGCCCTTGCCCACAAATAAACGTTAATGGTCAGCGCGTCGCCCGTTATTTCTATAATATTGGACGTCTAATCGACCACACCACTTTATTATGTCACTTTTCACACTGCCGTTATAATGATGGAAATTTGCATATTGTCCAAATTTAACTCTACAAACTTGAATGCCTTTTTTGTTTTGCAATTTAGTCGCTCAAATGCAGAGATTAAGAGATATTGCAGGGCCTTATTATGAACCGCGCGAAACGTCTTTCAGCCTCAGGTTCGAGTGGAACGAAATCACCAACGCAGCTGGATTGGATTCGAACATAGGAGCTATACGATTTTAGTTGACAAATAAATGAAAAAACTATTTCAATTACTGATGGGTTTCCCAAAACAAATTGGGACGCAAGATGCAACGATGTTAAACAGCAGAGCGTGTGACGGATAATGATGAGAAGAGAGTATGGGACATGTAAATGTATGTAAATGGAAAATTGCCGAAAACGGTAATGTGTCCGAGGAGAATGCTGCATAGCTGTCATATTACGTCAGCCCTTCCACACAGGAGGAGAATTTCCCCTGGCAATTTGCAGCAACACAGAGAATTATATCTGATTGGTATAGATTGCTATTATTCAGAGCGACTTATGGAGTCTGACACTTGAACTATTCTCTATCTGATTGGCTATTTAGGGAAAAGTCCATAAGGAGAATGAGTTTCAGCCAACCAATTGACTAATAGCTTCCGAGACGCTGTACATCAGCCCAATTTTCACAGCAGTCCTTTAAAATGACAAAGTCGCTCTTTTTGGACCTTTTGTGATATCAAGTAAACATGTAATAAAGTCACTGACGACGGTAATAACTGTAAAAGTGTCGAAAATTACCGCTTTACTGAATGCAAACAGATTATTTCGTTTTTGATCTCCAAACAATATGGATTTTTCCTATTGCGACTTGCTTTCCTATGGCAAATAAACACTGCCACAATGTAATGGAAAGCGGCTATTCTTCTCTGTAATCAAATCACCGTACAGCCAATTACGGTAAAGTTTGCATGAGAGCCAAACTTTATGTAACAGTGTGTGATCAGCCATGCATGGTAAGAATTGTACGCTGAACTTGATATTTTGGAACAGACCGTAATTTTTTTCACTGAATGCTTCATCTTGTCTAGCTGCAAGCAGAGTTAAAGTTGTGCACAGTTGACCATAGCTCTGCGTGGCAGGGCTTTGTGTTACCGGTTACAGGCCTTCCAACAGAGCTAAGTTTACCAGTACCGGTATATCATCATGTTTCATGTAGTCAAACAATATGAACTGATTTTCAAATTAAACAAAATTCATGAAAAAAGCTCAAAAAAGAAAGACTTTGTCTCATTCATACCCTACGTCACGGTACATTCACAACCTACCGGGGCCATTTGCTTGGCAGAGTAGGTTGTAATAACGCATGCGCCCTAATATCAATACGATAGTCTTATCGCTGTTATCGGCACGCAAATGCGACAGAGCACCGGTACGGCCGTTGCTCTTTTAATCAAGATGTTCTCTGCACTTTGAACAGATCATGAACTGACAAAAAGTTTGTTGGACTACGAGTTCTGTTCGTTTTCTGTACACCGTGGACTAGTCTATTGCCATTATCAATTTCAATTGGAAGTTACGGGTCGACTTCACCATCAACATGGCAAGTGGTGTTGTAAAACTTAGTGTTGTCGGAATCATAATTCTTGCGCTTGGTATTGCCTGTATTCCTACATTTCACTTCGTAATGCACACCATAGTATCTCAGGTAAGTCTTCAGGGTATTGTTACATAAGAGAGCCCTTGTGTAAGCCGATTTCTGCTCGTACGGAACAATCCGACAATGACAGCAGCTAAAGGAAGAACTGCTATGTGACGCAGGTGAGCAGCGCGCATCGAAAGCTTTAATCGTGTAGGACGTAAATGATCTCTTCCAAAATCATGGACATTTTAACAATTCATCGTTTCGAGGCTCACATTCAACAATGTTTTCACAGCCTTAAGACTGTCAGAACGGTGCGTTTCCGATCAGACAGTCTTGTTAACAGACTGTGTGTACACTACAGGCCTGGTATATGAAAGAAAGTTGTAGCTTATTATGAATGGTTATTATTAATCAGTGTTCTCTGACAACCACTACAAATCAATATATCAGGTGCAGCCAACGGAGCTATTCATCCAAAAAGCTATTCCGGAAGCAATTTTTGAGGGCGGGGGAAATTGATATATCGGGCTCCCCTTGAAGTACACCACAGGCGCTCCTTAGTTGGGTAGTCTGCTAAGTGGATCGATTTTCGGATCGATTTATTGATCCCGTAGTCGATATGCCCGCCACTGCAACCTAAATACTCACAAGGTGTGCAACACAGTCACTCAAAAAACACACCACCCGATTTCTAAACTGGTCGTTCGCTCGCACAAAACATTCAGAACTACACTCCCATATACCTAGTTGGATCACAAATTTAACCATCTCCTCAAAAATCACGCCGATGAATGTGTTACTCGCGTCATCTTGAAGAAATCGGCCGTGTTTTGAGACCAAGCGCAGTGAAATGTGGCCTGCAGAATGATTCTACCATATGATGTAATTTTTTCCACTACTGATTGGCTAATCAACGGCCAAAACAAAGGTCATGGCAAAACGTCACTGGTGTAGTATAGTTGAACCAATCAGCAGTGGAAAAAATGACGTCATATGGTAGAATCGTTCTGCAGGCCGCATTTCACCGCGCTTGGTCACAAAACACGGCCGATTTCTTCAAGATGACGCGAGTAACACATTCATCGGCGTGATTTTTGAGGAGATGGTTAAATTTGTGATCCAACTAGGTATATGGGAGTGTAGTTCTGAATGTTTTGTGCGAGCGAACGACCAGTTTAGAAATCGGGTGGTGTGTTTTTTTGAGTGACTGTGTTGCACACCTTGTGAGTATTTAGGTTGCAGTGGCGGGCATATCGACTACGGGATCAATAGATCGATCCGAAAATCGATCCACTTAGCAGACTACCCAACTAAGGAGCGCCTGTTGAAGTACACCACTGAGTAATCCATTTTATGGATTGTCTTTATAGACCGTTCTTGATCCCTGTACTAATATCATACTAATTCAGACAGACCGTCCCACTCACCGACCGGCCCATGCAGTAAAACGAGTATTATTGTTGTTCACTAGGTCAAATAACAGAAATAAAACAAGTGTGTTTCCTGTAAGCCGACCTGTCCTATAGAAAACAGCCTACTCGAGACATCATTCAGCGTTTTGAAAAACTTTTATGAGTAAATTCTGGAAATTTTACCCTATTTTATGTGTGTCAGTCAATACAAATTTTAAAAAATTCCTCCGACCTACCCATCCTAATTTTCGGAGGCATCTTTCCGAAAGCACTCAATTTGCTTTTATTTGTCCTTGCGAAAATCAAAATTTAGAATAATATATCAAATATACCTTTACTGGAGGAAATAAACTCAATACGAATAAGTCAGAAATGCACACAGTCGAATCCCATATTGCAGGAAGTGTCATTTGATAATGCCAGATTTTGTATGACAATGTCTTTTGTCATTTCCACAGATGTAGATTAGTTCGTATATGTCTGTCTCTCTGTAGGCCTATATCTGTGTATTCGTCGTTTATGCATGAACGTGTATGTCCTAAGGCACCAACACTATCGCCAGAACACGCATAACATCTCTATGCGTGTTCGTCATCTTCTTCGCAACACTTCCCGTTTTCTCTTTCAGAAACTAACACTTTCGAACACGTCATTTGTGTATAAGACGTGGGCCAATGCGGCGAATAGTAGTGCACATGTTTACCTTCAAGTATGGGTTTGGGATTTACAAAATAAGCACGAAGTACTCAACGGAGCTCAACCTTATCTCATGGAAAAAGGACCATATACATACAGGTAAGGATGATTCACTAATTAGTCAAATATCGGAATAATCTTTTTCGCGTACTCCATTGTCGATTTTTAAAAAAGTAAAGAATTTTTGTGTTTTTACATTTGAAAATTCTTGCTACGTCAAATTGCATGAACTGCACTGGCAGGATCTGTTGCTAACCAAGGATTGGTTTATCTTTGCCATTTGATTTCAGAGAATCTCAAGTGAAACACAACATAACATTCAATGATAATGGTACGGTATCATATGCACCGGTGACAAAGTATGTATTTATACCAGAGATGTCGATTGGACCAGAAAGTGACACTTATACGGGACTCAACGCACCGCTTGTGGTGAGACAAAGTCGACATTATCTTCAGCATCATCATTATCATCATATCATAATTAGAACGAAAAATAAAAACGTCTGAGCTATTCTGTATATGATCATATCACAGCAATATTCTAGGATCGATGATTTTCATTGACACTGTTAGGTTTTTGTTCAGACTGCTTCACAATCAATAATGAATATGTCCATATTTACATATAGACAATGTTATCTTGCAAAAGTCAACACAAAGGTTCGACAATAACTGTATTGATGTTGGTGAATGAATAATGAAGAGGCCGTATTATCTATTTTGCTAGAATCGCTATTGAAGTTTCAATTGTTATCGAAGTTTCAATGTTTTAATTATGTAACTTTTTGAATTTTATCTTTAGATAATTGCTAATCTGTTACGAACTATGCCTTCACTAGTTCAGGAACTCGGTGACATCATCGCAGAACTCACAAAAGATACGAACCTTTTCCTGACCTTGAGCATCCGGGACATTATCTGGGGATACAACGATCCAATATTTGAATTGATATATGAGCTGACTGGAACTTCACTTGTACCGGGACCACAATTTGGAATCTTAGCTGGAGTAAGATAATCAAAGGTTCTGTTTTAGACGTTTTCCTAACGTTACACGTTACGTTGAATAACCTTGTTCAAGCTTTCCAAATAAGTTCTTTATCAGAATTTCACGGTACAAAACTTAATGTTCACTTTCGGTCATTACCGAATAACATTCGTGTATCCGTTTTAAGGTTTTCGAATTTCTGCATTTTTCACCAGATTTCACGATCTCATCAAAGACGTATACTGTACTTTATTAATGATATTGCAATCTTATAATTTTCGGGTCACATTACAGTAGTAAAAACGCTGATTAAATTTATTTCAAAGGGAATCCGTAAGTTTTCAGTTTTGACCATGAATAAAGATATCTGCAGGGAAAACAAACTGTCAAATGCTGTTGCATCATTTTCCAGTTCAACACTGGCTTTAAGTATCTCTTTAAGTCTGAAACTGTGTCTTGTTCTCTTACCGACTTATCTCAGAAAAACAACACCGGCTGGCAAACGTTTTCAGTCTTCACGGGTGAAACTGACATTTCTAAATTGAATATTATCAACAGATGGAATGGTCAGATAGAGCTTACGTACTGGACGACGAGTTATGCAAATATGATCAATGGAACAGGTAAATGAGAGAAACTAACATATTTAGCAATGTCCTTCAAGTCGGATTTTAAAAACATTTCGTGTAGTACAAAGAAAGCACGGTAGCATAAAAAAGGAAATTTAATACAGAATTTGAATTCCAGGTTGTAAAACAAGTATTTGGCAAGGATAAGCCAGTCCTTTCCTACAAGTGTAATTTGTTTCGTTAATCTTGGAGTAGAAGGTGGTCATATTTGTCAAACTAGATGTCAGGTAGAAGTTTGACACATTTTACGAGCAAGTGTCATTTGTTTTGTCAGTTAAGATCATGTCACTCTAGAAAATGGACTCATTCATTACAGACACTTGTTGTTTTGTCAATCTAGACCTAGGTTTAGAAGTTGGATACATTTAACGAGCAAGTGTCATTTGTTTTGTCAGTGTAGATGTCAGTTAGAAGGTTATCATATTTTACAAGCAATGCCATTTTTTCAGTCTAGATGTCGGAGAAGAACCGAGATGGTCACATATTACGAGCAATTGTCTCTGATACACACCAATTCCATAATTAACTTGTGTCATTTTGATATGATATACTTTCTGCTACTTGATTTGTCAGACGAAGAGCGTCTGAAGAAAAAAAAGTTTTCAAACCAACTAGGATTTCACAAACTTAATTCACATTATAGAGACTAGTAAGTCTCTGCTAACACGTGACACGCCCTATCATATGGAGTAAGTTTGCCAAGTTAGACGCCAAACGTACATGTTTGCCTTGGTATGTCACTGAGGTTATGATAATGTAATCACTTGTGTTGTATTACTTGGCAAAACATTACTTGAGACCGACTGAGTGATACAGAAAAGGAATCTAGATGGAGAATAATGATTTGACCAAAATGGTTTCGTTTGTCTCGAATTTCAGACAATAAATCATGGGAATAGAGCCCGAATTTTATATCCTTCATATGAGTTACATCATCGCTGCCCCCTTCAAACTGTTCATTATATATTACATATTGAACAACACATGTTTTTAAACTTTATTTCATTCAAATGTGAAATCTTTTCTCTTATAATACATTAACTAATCAATGAGTTTAAAAACTCTTTTCCGATCTATTTTAGATGCTTCATTAAACCCACCATTTGCAGGGCTGAATGACCCCCACTATGTGTACACAGCTGTTGTATGCAGGTATGTCCAAAATCAAACCGTCTTGTACAGTTCTGAACGAAATTCTTTTATGATTTATGCGTTGTTTGTTTATTCTTAACGATGGAAATCTATTGTGGTACTTTATGTATCATGCATTTCATATATCAAAATAATACCTTATAGAATACTGAAATAATAAAAGACTGCTGCACCGTCATGTCTTCTTCTGAAATGACGTCAAAATAATTATCAAGAGTGATTACTTTTGCTGTTCCTTGTACCTCTTGCGTAAATTGGAACAAAACGCTTCATTAAACTACTTTTGATTGCAGGTCCCTGGGGGCACAATATGAAAAATTATCTACTGTGAAAGGCATTCGTTCCAACAAGTTTCATATCCCAGAAAGAGCATTTGCTAACATTTCTGTAGAACCCGACAATGTTGGTTTCTGTACACCAGACAAACACCACTGTCTTCCCAATGGACTGCTGAATATTAGTAATTGTCAGCATGGTAGGTATCATGTAAGCACGGTAACCATGTCAACAAGGTTAATATCATATTGCACGGTAAGCATCATTTCAACACGGTTAGTATCATATCAGCACGGTATCATATTAGCGCGATAATATCATATCAGCAAGGTGAGTGACATGTAAGCACGGGTAAGCATGTCAATAAGGTTAATATCATATTGTACGGTAAGCATTATTATTTCAGCAAGGTTAGTATCATATCAGCACCCGTCGGTAAGTATCATATTATCGCGGTAAGTATCATTTCAGCATGGTAAGCATCTTGTCAGCACCGTCACGGTAAATATCATGCAAGTATGGATAAATATCATATCAGCACGGTAATCATCATATCAGCGTGGTGAGCATCGTGTCAGCACTGTAAATATAATGCTAGCTCTGTTAAGCATCATTACAATACAGTAAGCATCATGTCAAATCCTGGGGCATCCATAGCATTTCAACAAATTAGACACAGTGAGCACATCGCAACGTTGTGGAAAATACGATACGTGATGTCAAAGGTGGCACATGTGAAGTGTGTCAATCAATATCTGGTTTATCTGTAGGATCACCAGCTGTGTTGTCGTTCCCTCACTTTTTGTACGCTGACCCGAGTGTAATTCTACCTGGAATGCGTCCAACGAAAGATGAACATGAGACCTTCATCACTATTCATCAGGTATGCGAGTTAGTTTGGAAGATAATTCATGATATTAGACAACTAGCATCAGAAACTTTATGGTAAAATACTGACATATTGTAGAATTGTTATGAGCCGTCATTTTTGTCGTAAGTTTACATGTTATAGTAGTAAGAAATACATTGTAGAATGAATATATTTTCAACGTGCCTACAGAAACATTAATCGACTAGCCTAACACTAGGTTGATATGTTTTTGTTGTATGTGATGCAACTGTGGCTAAAACTGTTCGATTGGTTCTTAAGAAACTTTTTAACATTGCGTTTCATTATCAGTTGACTGGTGTTACTATGCAGGCTGCAAAACGTATGCAAATCAATATGCACGTCAAAGCAGACAAATATTTTAGGTGAGTATATTTGATGGATAGAAAAGCTAATGCTTAGAAAAGTTCGCTAGGTGCCGAGTCTTAACAAAGACGCATAATCCTAGCATTAACAAGAAGACAAAGAAACACATGAACGTAGATTATGACTTTTCGATATCAATAACATGTGATATTTGTTCTGATTTTATTTGTGATAAAGTTTTTGTTTTCAATACCCTTTGTATTTTCAGACAGCTTTCTGCAGTTCGGGAAGTCTATTTTCCCATGATCTGGCTAAATGAGGTTAGTTTGATTTATATCGGAATAGCTTATCATTCATTTGTCATGTTATCTAAGTGACTATGATCTGTTTCAACATTTTAATTCATATATATGGCATAGTGAAATTTGTATATAAGGTGTATGATAAATACACCGGCGTCGAATCGATGTGTGGATGTCAGATACATGGCAAACACAGGTGTCAGTGTCTATAAGTAGTTACTGTACTTGATGACAAAACTACGCCCATTCGACAGAACAATCGAGCTATCTATATCAAAATACATCAATACACCGTGTTGCTCCGAATCGAAATTACCAGTCTGGTAGCGGGATGACTGCGATAGAAGCATATCGTTTCATCAAAAGCTTATTATTCAGTTTTTGAAACAAAACTATAAACTTGAAGTACGAAATGTGATGATTTTTGACAATTAAGAGTTGGGAAAGTTTTAAAACACCCTTAATGGTGGTGATGTTGTGATATTTTGAATCTGATACACCCTCCAAATAACTAAATACATCAACACTGAAGATTTCAATTGTCCTTGCTAGTACCTTGTAAAACCTTTGCCAGATCGTTTTGTTTTTGTTCCTCAACAGAGTTTTATCATTGCTGATAAGGACGCGAACACGTTTAAATCTACCGTTGAAACTCCCGTGATGATTCTACAGGTAGTACAATATTCGCTGATTGGTATCGGCGTGTTGATTTTAATAGTTGCCGTCATATCGTACATCAGAAAGCGATCAAGAACCAAGGTGAAGGTCAGTATGGCTCAGTTTAAAAGTATTTATGGATTCAATGAAGTCTTCAGTAATTTTGCCGTATTGATAAAGAACAATGTCCAGACATCAGCAAACTTTCTCTCCTTTTTCGGGACAAATATGGCTGCAGGATCGCAGCGGATGTATTACTGTGATCGAAATGTTGCACATCATGCTATCACCAAAACAATCAATGTTGAAATATTATCTAAAAACCAAGCTGTCATCATTACATTGACGGTCGGGGAGTGTAATTTTTTATTGAAGGATTGACAACAACTTTAAACAAGCAGTACAGAATAAAGTACAGATGTATAAAACCAGTCAAAAACGTGTAGCTTTAGCTTTGACTTTCAGTCGACGGGCAAACAGACCGGGTCCATTATGATGTTTAAATCAGTGTCCAAAGTGTTGAACGGACTGGAAGATGTCGTCATATACATTCTAGTTCTTTCAAGCATTGTCGGTGTTTATCCTTGACAATCTTTTTCGTCACTTGACTTCGTATTTCTTTCAAAAACTGTTTGCAAATTGTGATGTGCTTTATGGACTCATTTTCCCTTACACATGTCACAGAGAGAAAGCCCGAGTAAACAGCAGGAAGGTCAAAGGCAATCGACATCCCAAGGTCAAGAAGATCAAGAGAATGAATATACACCATTGATTAACTAGACGTACGGAATTACTGGTGTAAAAGAATTATGTAATAATTTGTAATATAAATTTAACGATACTGATTGCTATTTGGTCTTTACTCTAATGAAGAAAGTCCAGAATATTGACGGAGAAATCTTCGTGAATTCTATTAATGATCGGGGTTTACATCATACTGATTTGACGTTTATAAACAAAGTGCATGACTCGTTAGAAGATGGTAAATATTCACAATTTTCTAATCTCAGGTAACATGAATTATTGTGAAAGTGTATTGTTTTTTATTAAATTTTCATTTTCATAAATCTCTCTTCACGCAGTCTTCATTGTATTGATATTCGACCGGATATCACAGAGAAGCGGGACTCATGAAGAAGTGATAAACGTGTTTTTGTTTGGTGATACAAGGAATCCTTACAGTAACATTTCGAAGTACAATTTTTATACGTAAACTGTCTCGTATTGATTTAGCACTCAGTAGTGGTAAATTATCATTGTCTGGAATTCCTATGATAATCGTGATGAATGGAAAGAGAAAATATCGGTAAAACGCACAGTGCTAAAATTTGACCTGTAATATCGATCTGACCCGTACCCAACTATTCCAACAAGAATGTTGTCAAGGATTGATTCACCGTGTTTTCTAAACCACTTTCTCGAAGTTGAAAGCATCTCACATTTTCAGAGTTTCTTGTTCATTAGTAATGGAATCAGGTGAGTCGAATATGTGTACGGCCTCTTCATGATATTTCGAATAGGTTTTGGATAACATTGAAGAAACATAGAGTAGAGTAGTCGATGTTGATAATATCTTACACAAATCTACCAGTTCGAAAGTGAAAATCTCGCCGGCCGGTTGTGATGGTCTCCGTGATAAACTCATGATAAACTCCATACTCCTTGTCCACATTGGTCAATTTCTAAGTGTAAACTCATGAAATTACACCTTACAAATATTGGGCTTGTAAAAAAGGAAGGCAAACGGTGATCCCTCTTGTCTCCCCCACCATCCCATCCCCCAACAACCATTGCTCCTTCGCTTTGACGACTGTACTTTCTTAACTTCATAATAAATACGTCTGATCGGCAGCTTGATTTGCAAAAGAAGAATGGGAGTGATAGTTACTCGTGAAAGAAAGTATCCGTCATCGTAAACCGAATCAGACCGTTCAGTGAGTTGTCTCAACAAGGGAACGCTCCTGACAGAATAGTATACCCATCTGTCCAAAGGAGACTGCGGTAGAATTTAATTATTCTATTGATTGGTTTACTCCCGCTGGATAGTGGGTCTATATTCAGACGATTCGTTTCCTGCTGTAACGCATGTCATAACTCTGCGGTGTTTTCATGACTTACATGCCACATAGATACTGGTGGAGGAAATCGTTTGACACCAGCAACCTAAACGTTTCTCTGGACATGGCATCAGCACGTTTACTCGCTTTATTTTGCCCGCTATTTCCTGGGGAGCGTTTAAATAGAGATCTTGTAATAGGTGTCAGGGGCAGTCACCAAAGCTGTTCGTGTACAAAGACGTTCCTAGCCTTGCAGCTATAGTCTTTCCGATTTCAGTTTTAGCGGACGAGTTACGGGCAGGCGGGGATTTCTTCTCATTGGCCGGCGGGGAAATTCCATACTGCTACACAGGGGGTAATTCAAAGAAGGACCAACGGGCGGATAGAGAGTATAAAATGATCGTTAGGGTTTACCGACGGGCGAGGGAAAAGCATATGGCAAAAGGATAGCATTTAGTAAGGAAAATGGCAGTATGATCTTCTAGCATGGAATTGGGGGAGGGCCACAGTTATTGGAAGGAATTTTTAAATCGTTTCGGGAGGGCAATTACCTACAGCTTTTATTTCCATGTTACGTATAATTACAATTATTAAGTATTGGTATTAAAATATGCCAATACTTATAATTAAATTTATAAAAGTTGGCTTCCCCGATGAAATATCCTGCAACGGAGTTAGAACGTTAATTAGATGCAGATTTTCGCACTGTGTGAGCAGAAGATTGTGCTTCGTTTGTAAGTCATTCCAACCTGACAACACGATAATGACGTTTTTAGGGAGCGTTCAGTTATTATGGCCGGGGGTGGGCCGGCAAAATCCAGGGAGGGTCACCTCAAATTTGAAAACTGCAAAGGGGGGTCACGTATTTTTAAAACAGCTCAGAGGGGGATCACTTAATTTTCATAGTATCCGTCCCATCAAAAAGCAGTTTCAGTGTTCGGAAAAAGCAGTTTCAGTGTTCGGAAATATTCTGGGAGATAAAAATGATTCATTGCATGATTTCATTTCATTACTCAACTGTAAATCTTAACAAAAGTACAATTATCTGTCTCATTAACATCTTGACTTGACAACTCTGAGGCTTGTCTTATTAAATCAAGCTCACTGCACTGAGGGCAATGAACAATTCCTATTACTTACATATTAGAGATATAGCAAGTTTTGTCAGGGAAATTATTTAACAGTTACCTGTAGACTACTAGTACCATGAAAAGTTAAATAATACTTTTAGGTGAAATTCCAATATCATAATTGCTGGCCACATCTGAACATTTAAATATCCTATTTGAACCAAGTACATTTGTATCAATTATCAAACACCTATAAAAGCACAAATTAATTTAGTTTAGCATCGTAAAAAAAAATATTCTTAGTTTTCTCATAGACTTCAATGTATAGTGATTCAACATTTCGGTGAAATTCCAAAATCCAATTTCTTGCACACCCTTTAACCATCCTAGGTTAACAAAGTACTTTAAAATGAATTATCAAATGTCTATAAATACACAGATTTTGATAGTTTTGTATTGGAAAAAATCATTCATATTTTCCTCATAGACTCCCATGTACAGTGAATCTACATTTTGGTATAATTCAAAAATCCAATTTCTGGCGAACACATCCATTTGTTACCACCCTAATATATTCAAGCACATTAATATTAATAATCGAGAGTACATAAATACACAGGTTTACCTATTTTTGTGTTGGAAAAAAATTATTCATACTTCGCTCATAGACTCCCATGTATAATGGATGAACATTTTCAGTGAAATTCCATAATCAGATTTCTTGTACACATAATATGCACCTTTAACCATCATATCCTAATCAAGTACAATTATGTTAATAATGGAACGTCTGTATATGCACAAGTATACCAAGTTTTTCATTGGGAAAAAAATTATTCACAATTTTATCATTGACTCCCATGTATAGTGGATGAACATTTCTGGTGAAATTCTAAGGTCAAACTTTTCGTCCAGAGGCCAGTTGTAACAACCCTATTTCATTTAAGTACATTTATGTTAATTATCAAATATCCATAAATGCATAGATATAGTTTTGCATTGAAAAAAGTATTACATAGTTTTCTCATACATTACCATGTATAGTGAATCAACATTATCAAAATTTTGAGAGAAATTTTTTCCAGTGCAGGGAAAATATCAAGTTTTTTCGCCACAGGGCAGGGGAGCTTAAAAAATTCACAGTGGGAGCGAAAACAGCTAAAAAAATAAGTGGGGAGTGGGTAAAAATGAAGTACGAGTGCGGGAGTGTAAGTCGAAAAATTTCGTACCCGGGTAATTTTTTTTTCTTCATATTCTTTGAAGCATCAAAACACTCTCCATTTGTTACTGGTCTATCACAGAACTTTTTCTGGTTTTCGTCTAACGTAGGAACGACTGTGTCTTGTAAAAAGTCCCTTAGAGTAATGTCGCGTTTTTTTTCTCCGTACAATTCTGCATAAAAACTTTTCATTTCTTATTGAATTTCCCGCTGACTGGTAATATAATTTCAATTTGCTTTTTGTAATTTTCTAATGGTTTTATTTCTTCCGTTCCTTTTTTCCAAACTTAAAAAATACTTTGTGTTTTTTTCTCCATGCTCAATCCATCTTGCTCTCGAGCGGATTTGTTTACCCTTCACATCGGCCATGTGTAACTCCTCAAATTTCTGTTTTAAAGTATTTAACTTATCATATAAAGCTTTGGATGGTGAACTACATACATTTTTTTCTGTTTCTACCAGCTCATCATATATTTCGTTTAGGGTATTTCTGCTTCTTTTCGCTTTTTCAATACTGTACTTTATGGTCATCCGTTTAATATCAAGTTTCCATAGATCCGATTTCATTCTCTCTGATTCACACTTATATTTATCTTTCAAATTATCAATCAAAATAGCCAGCTTGTTTAAATACAAGCTATCCTCTAATAGACTATTGTTAAATTTCCAGAAACCCCTTCCCCTAATCGAGGAATTCAAATTTAATTTCATGACAACTGCATGATGGTCAGACCAAATTGACGGAACAATTTCGACATCCTGTACATTTTGTATAATCGACTTACTTATAAGGTGATAATCTAATCTACATTGTACAAATGGTGTTGCTCGACGCCATGTAAAACCTTTTTCGTGTGGATGCAAACTCCTCCAAACATCAATCAAATTAATTCGAGATATAAATTGGTTGACATATTTTCTTACGTTGCAATTTTCCTCAATTCCAACAACCCCTTCCTCCTTATCTTTATCGAGCTTTAAGTCTAAGGGGATATTGAAATCTCCTGAAATAATAATATCTTCACCAAAAACCTTATTATTACAACATACATCATTTACTGACTTAAAGAAGATCTGTTTTGCTGTTGGTGTATTTGGTGCATAAATATTAATCAGCCAAAATTTCTCTTCTTCTATATTTACCATTGCGGCTGCAATGCGCCCATTGCCATCTATGTACGTATCATCTATCGCTATATCAAACTTTTTTCCAAATAATATGGCTACACCACAGCTATGATTCGTCCCATGACTCCAAACAATTTTCCCTCCCCATTCTTTTTCCCATTGCTTTTCATCTGATTTTAAGCTATATGTTTCTTGTAAAAGTACAATATCGAAAGCATTTCTTTTACACCAGTTAAATACCAGTTTTCGTTTGAGTTGGCCACGAAGACCTCTTACATTTAGTGTTATAATTGATAGCGCAGACATATAGTTGTAACAAAAAAAATTGAAATAATTTCTTATTTTCTCTATACATTTATATCTAGAAGGACTTATTTGCTGAACTAGTCAATGGTGGTGATACCACTTCACATCGTCTCTTTTCTTGGCCATGTTCCATAGGCGAGGCGGTGCCTCAACTTTGCGGTGACCTCAACTTTGCGGTCTTATCCTTCTGTCTTAGTATGCCACTAACGCTAAAGTATTTTCTCAGTCCCTTCTTTTTTCCTTCCGTTTTTTTGTCTACATCTTGCTGGTTTATGTATCTTACCTCTTTACGTTGAGTGTTCGTATTTGTTGCTTGTGATACCGATTCCGTTGCCTGTTGCGAGTCTCGAACCGAGTGTACTTCAGCTTGCGTCGTGATAACCCTCTGCGGTGATGGAGACATACTTCTATTCATGGCCTTCTCGATCATGTCTTGCGCTTCTCTTGCTTTCATTGAAAAAGATTCAACGAAGCGGTCGACTAACTCAATGTCAACTTGAGGGCAAAATCTGGCTATATGGCCTGTTTGGTTACACTTGTAGCAAAGCTTCTGCTTCTTGCACTCTTGACTTCGGTGACCGACTTCCTTACAGATGAAACACGTCAGCGGTGGCTTTTTCGGACAATCTACTGGTTTGTGACCGCATTCTCGGCATATAGAGCACTCTCTGTCTTGTCCCGAGTAGAAAATTCTGAAATTATAGATTCGTTGTTGTCCATTTTCAATGTACTTTAGTTGAGCAAAGTTCGGGATAGGTACTTTGACACTGGCCACAAGACAATATCTGTTTCCGTTGAAATATGACCCGCCGTCTTCAGGGTCGGTGACCGTACACTTGACGACTGGCTGCACTCTGTCACAATAAGCATCTAAGAAATTTGCCACGACTTGATCAGGAATATTTAATGGAAGATCATGCATTGATATTCTAATGCCATTGTCCTCAGGTAGTACAGAGTTCAATGCCATATGTGTACCTGCGATGTCGATGCCTGACACTAGCAGTTTTCTTTTACAAGCGCTAGCAGCATTCTTTGCATATATTAACCATTGTCTACCTTTTGGAAGGAATTGGACTCCAACGATACCATTTTTTCCAACCACCTGTTTCGCGCTTCTTATTACGTCCAAATCTCTCAAACCTTGAAAATTTTGACCAAAGGCTTTGAAATTTACCCTTAGATCTTCATATCTTTTTCTTCTAATTCCGCACTTTTTACTTGACCTGATCCATCTTCTTCAATCTTCGGGTACGATGGATTGACAATAGAATTTTATAACAAATGCTGGCCTCTTATAAGTCCATTATTGCTTCAATGTTATAATGAATGTTTTAGAGAGGGTATGCTTTCAGTTTCACAGAAAAGAGGCATTATCACATTATTACACAAGAAAAGCAAGCCTGAGCTTTTAAAAAAATTGAGACCCATTAGTCTTCTGTGCACCGATTATAAAATATTGGCACAAGTTTTGACAAATAGATTAAAAACAGTGCTACCAACAGTGATCAGCTGTGATCAAGTTGGCTACATTAAAGGTAGACAAGCTGGAGAAGTTTTGAGATTGATACAAGATATGTTTGATTACACTTACAGATACAAAATACCAGGTGCAGTCCTTTTTATTGACTTTGAAAAAGCTTTTGATTCTGTTAACTGGAAATATATAGAAGAATGTTAAATGTTTTCAATTTTGGCGAAAAATTTATCAAGTGGTTTAATGTAATGTACAGTGGAGTTTATAGTAGCGTTAATAATAATGGTTGGATGACAGAATTTGTAAATTTAAAAGGGGAGTGCGACAAGGATGTCCACTGAGTGCCCAGTTGTTCATTTTATGTGTAGAAATATTAGCGTGTAGAATTAGATAATGTAAGAGATCGATGGTGTTCAATTACCGAGTGAAGTAGAAGAAAAACAAGCTCGTATTGCTCAATTAGCAGATGACACTACCGTTTTTGTTAGAAACGAGAAATCTATTAATAGAGTTTTGGATATCATGAATCAATTTCAGAAAGTATCTGGTTTAAAAATCAATAAAGACAAAACTGAGGCTGTTTGGCTGGGGAGTTTGAAAGATTCAAAGAAAGTATGTGGGAAGTTAAAGTGGACAACTGAACCTGTAAAAGTACTTGGCGTATATGTTGGGTACAATAAACAGAAATGCGATGAGTTAAATTGGCAGCCAAAGCTCGAAAATTTAGAGAGCACTTTAAATTCCTGGAAAATGAGAAACTTAACTCCACATGGTAAAGTTTTAATTACGAAGAGTCTTGGTTTATCTAATCTTTTATACTTAGCAGCAGTATTAGATGTTCCTCCAAAAGTTGTCAAAAAAGTTGACCAATTAGTTTTTGATTTCATCGATTGTTCCAAATATAAAATAAAAAAGGGCGTTTTATTGTCACCTATAGAAAAGGGAGGGTTAAATATTCCAAGCTTCTACGAGCTTACACTTGCTTTAAAATTTACGTGGTTTAGAAAATTTTTTGATGACAACAAAGCAGCATGAAAAATACTGTTTTCCTTCTTTTTGCAACCAAATTGCAATGAGAGTATATTGAGATCATATATTGATCCAAATATTTTGCCTCATGAGATCACTAAAATGTTGTCTGGGTTTTATACCGATTGTCTGAAAGTATGGTTTAACATGAGATCGAAATGCAAAAGAGATAACAAAAAGACATTGTTGTGGAATTCCTTATACAGACTTTTTGTACCAGTAGTTGATCACATATTGCATACTTTTATTTTTAGTAAGGGAAGTGAAGAAATCGACATTTCAAAACTTTCAACAAAAATTGTCTATAAATTGTTGTTAGAAGACTTCTTAACGAATACAAATGCAATTCAAATGTGGAACAGAGAGTGTAAATGTATATTTAATGAAAGAAATGTATGGCTATTAGCGAAAAAAGTCACACCAGAGACAAAGTTACATAGCTTTCACTGGAAATTTACCATACGACGAGTACCAACAAATCTCAGATTATTTCAATGGAAAAAAATTGAAGCTCCACTGTGTACGCATTGTCGTGAAGTAGATACACTAAGACACAGATTTTGGGATTGTATTGTGGCCAGAAATATTTGGGAGATGACAGAAAATATAGTAAGTGATATTGTAGAAAGTAAGGTTACTCTAAAGTTTGAAACTGTTATAGGAGGAATAATTTTGAAAACAAAGAAAATTGAAAAAATTGTAAATCTTATCATTTTGGTTGCAAAATGGTCTATTTATAAGTATCATGTCAGTAATATTCACAGAACTTTTTCTTCAATAATGATGTTAAGAAATGAGCTGTATCTGATATTCTACTTAGTATTTTTCAAAGAATGTAATTTTGTCATTATGAAATGTCAAGACTTATGAAAGACGAAATAAATGTACATTTAAATAAATAAATAAAAAAAAAGTCGAAAAAATTTCTGTGGGAGGACAAATTATGAACATCTAATTAATTGCCCTCTTGACTTAAAATTAGTCAGTTCACATTACTTATCATGTACAGTATATCTTATCATAGTAAGGACCCTTTTAAAAAGTACATTGTTCGTTGGCTGCACCTGTTTTACTATTTTCAGTCAGTTCAGTACTCTTCATAACCAGCGGCACGACAGTCAGAACATTCCTTGTGCCATGGGAACCAGTGTCATGCGCAGAATGGATTACTGCTGGAAAACGCACGACAGGGCTGAATCTTGTATAACGAGGGTCATTAGTAAGGGTCATTACTGCCGTATAAGAAATGTTTGAAAGAGTTTTGCAGATACTGCTCTCAGTGTATTTCAGTGATGTTTGCGCAATCTATATTGAACTCTCATATGAGTTCATCAAACTGACCATAGATTAGTGTTTACATTGAGGTCGACGCCAGCTGAACTCATTGACCCTGAAATTTGGACTTTGGCAATTGACACGATCACATGACTTGCACATTACGATACAAACAATTTCCTCCAAAAACGCCCCTTTCATATCTATCTTCATGAAATTTATGAAATTATCCTCGTGATTACGACAAATTGGAAACAACATGGTGTCAACTGGAGCCAAATTTGGTATAGCGACAGCAGCCGGGCTTATACTAACAGCAGTTGGGTTAGCTTTAATTCCATTGTTTAATCTGTTCATACATAATACCATTGGAAAGGTAAGAACACATGACTATTACATGCTTACATGAGCCAGCCTGTACATGACCTTGGTTTTATTGGCTGAACAATCCAACAGACTGGGTTGACATGAAAGCTGACTTTCCTCACGAACTTGGGCCATTCAATGTATGACGTAACTGATTCAACTATCAGCAAATCGGCCTCAGTCTATATCTAGATCGTGAATAGTAAGGTCCTAAGCACTTGGACGAACAATTTACGCGTAAAGTGCTTGCACAGATGTTATGTTTTAGCGTTCAAGGCTAGGCAGGTATGTTATGGTATAGTAAGGTGTTCTTGCTCTTTTACAAAACACAGAATACAGCCATGAGGAATTGACTGATGAAATTGTTAGTGATAGTATTTGGAGAGCATTGCTTTGTAATTTTAGCATTGCATTTCGATTGTAATCCTCACGCGGGTAATCCTATAAAACACCCTTGATCGATTGTACTTCATTCATCCATCAAGAATAATGTTAGTCTAAAATTTCTAACATGTTGTTACACATCTCGCTTCTACTGTCTATGCTTAGGCCGAACAAAAAAAATTGTGCTGTTCCGATAACCCGACCTGCCCTATTTTTTACCTGCCGACCTTAGACTTTTTTGCTCACGTGTGAACACGTGAGCATATGTCGCAGCGATGTCTGTCTGTCTGTCTGTCTGTGTGTCTGTCTGTCTGTGTGTTGGTCCATTTTCTCAAAAACGGCTGAACGTATTTCAGTCAAATTTGGTAGACATCTTCAGAATTCAAATGGCTAGAACTGAAAAGGTTTTGGTGGGCGTGGCTTGGATATTAATGAAGTTATGAAAGTTTTAATTTTTCTGTTACGCCGCGTATGACAAGTGAAAACAATCGACTGTTTGAGGGCGCTGTGAAATGTGCTTGTCCAGGTTGGCTACAGCTGGATAGCTCTGGTTTCAACCACGGTCCCTCCGTGTTTCAACCTCGTATTGAACATTAAAAATATGATATTTTATTACTCATTCAACTCACTATTCAAGATAAAATATCGTTTAGCAAATTAGCTTTATCCTTGGTAATTGATTGTTTCCCTCGCTGCTCGATCGCCAGAAATGAGTACGAGTACATACGTTCTCTACCTAGCCTCATGGCATGGAAGTGCTGATGAATAATAACTTGGGTCAAAGGTATTGAAGTGTCCAATCAGGTTCGTGCACAGAGTCCAAGGCCATGACCTACTTCATGTACTTCTGCACTGTTTTGATTTTGCTTCGCCAAGAAACGTGTTCGTCATTGTCCATAGAAGTATGTTTGCTCTCCTTTGAGGTTGTTTGTGAAACAAATTCCGGGATAGGCCTTGGAATGCATACGATCGGCATCGCGGCAGTGCATGTAGCTAGCCCTACGAGTATGACGAGAGTGTCCGGCTTTGGCTACGCCGCCTCCCACCTCCGGTAGGCGGCGTAGCCAAAGCCGGACACTGTCGCCATACTCGTAGGGCTATGCATGTGCGTACCATGCTTGTGTAACTGCCGAGCTCAACGTGCATTCACGGTTGATACTCGTGTACAATCATGATGTGTTCAATTCTGATGAAGATTCATAAGTCTTACTTTTGCAGTCTTTTTTCCGTACGATAATCCCGACAATACGTGTTACTGTTAGACGAGGTGGCCATTTTATGATAAGTTTCAATACTGCACAGCTACATAGCGTCACTATCGTGTGATCGAGGTACAGCGTTGTTGAACGGGATACAGAAACTCTGCAGAGGGAGAAACGATCGTTGACATGAACAGTCAATGTACTTCAGCACGTAGTCCGCAGATAGCGGATCGAGAAAATAAACGTGTCCCAGTAAATAACGGAATATTATGTACATTAACTCGATATTAATCAAATTTCCAGCTCATCGCAAAAAATGTATTGCAAAGATTAATTTGTCACTGACAAATACTGCACTGTATGGAAAAAACAGTCTGTAGAATAGTTCAACTTCAAGTGGTATTACCCGAGACAAACACTTGTGTTGTCAATTTTGATTTCATTTCATAAACTTCATACTTCATCGAGTATCGTGTATTTCAGCCTTTGTGAAGCCATTTTATTGATATTTTCAATTTTTGTCTTGGCTTTGTTGTGGAACATGTTGAATCATCTCCGTGGACATGTAGGCAAAAGTGTGACGGGGTCGAAGTGACTTGGGTACCTGGGGCCGACCAAAACCAGTGTGAATTACTGGGGTCAAAGCGGACAGCGGCCGGGATGACGTGTTCCCCAAGCGAGCTACCTTCAGAAGTCTGTTTCATCGCAAAAAACGTCAACTTTTAAAACCCGTCATTTATTTACTGATGTTATTCTCAGCATCACAAACATATACGCCTCTGCTATGTATCACAGCAAATAGTTATATTTGAGCGCCCCGTAAATGGGATCCTCGTTTTTTTGCGAACCCGGAAGTGTGTCTTGCTCAATGCATTTCCTACCCATAGCGAGGGAAACTGCCCGCGTTCCCATGCTCCCATGCAACGCCATCTGTGCAAAATTTGTGGTGGTATGCTCCCGTGTGATGGAAAACCTCTCTTATTCTAACAATGACGTAGTTGACTTTGGACTTCGATTTCGTAAATGTGATGTCCATGCAGTGAGTTTGGGTTGGTGCGCTTATAATGCAATCTCGCCCGCCTGCGGTCCGATATCCCGCATTTATTAGCGATATTTATCTGTTTTGACTTGACCAAAGTTGGCAAAACTTGCTATGTACATTAAAGATACTATGATACCAGATTAGTGAAAGTCATTTGACATTTTTTTCAGCCAATTCCCAATATGCATATTTAATGAACCTTCCAAATTAGGGATATATACTGGCATTCTTGATAAAATTTGGCGAAACATGCTGTGTACATTGATCATTATACCAGGTTATAACAGTATTGAAAGTCATTTTGCATTTTCATGTCAGCTAATTCATAATTGCATAAATAGCTAACAAGCTTTCACGGTTTGGCATATAGAGCTTGAAGGACTTGACCAAAGGTAATTACACATGCTATATTGTGATACAATGACAGTACTCAAAGAAATTAATTATTTTTATTTCAGCTAATTACATATTTGAATACTTAATGACCTTTAGAATTGATCTGTGGTGAAATTCATTGTGTTGATCATAACACTTTAAATGTAGCAAAGCATGTAGCAAAGGTTCAAACTTGCACATAAATGCAATATATAATGAAACACGTGAGCATTTTCAGTTCATATCTGGTTAGAACTACGTAAACACGGAAGTAAAACCAGATATGAACTGAAAATGCTCACGTGTTTCAATATATTGCAATTCTGTTTGAATTTGAACCTTTGCCACATGTTTGCAACTTCATTGAAAGTATTATGATCAACATAATGAACAATAATCACCGCCGATTAATTCTAAAAGGCCATGAATTATACAAATATGTAATTAGCTGAAATAAAAATATTAAATTTGTATCACCACTTTATGTAGCAAGTGTAATTACCTTTTGCCAAGTCCTTAAAGCAATACATACCAAACTGTTAAAGCTCATTAGATATGCAAATTATAAATAAGCTGACATGAACATGTGAAATGACTTTCAATATTGTTTTAACCTGGTATAATCATCAATGTACATAGCATGTTTTGCCAACTTTGATCAAGTAAATCCAAGTATATATCCGTAATTAGAAAAGATCATTGAAAACGCAAAATAAGAATTGGCTGACGAAAAAATACTTAATGACTTTCAATAATGATGTATAATAGTATCTTCAATATATGTAGCAAGTTTTGTCAACTTTGGTCAAGTCAATTCAGATATATCCCTAATTAGCAAAGTTTATTAAATATGCAAATGAGGAATTGGCTGAAGTTAAAATGCTTAATGACTTTCAATTATGTTGTATCATAGTATCTTCAAAGTAAATGACAAGTTTCATCAACATATTGGTCGAGGTAATTCAGGTTTATATCACTGATTAGGAAAGTTCATCAAATATGCAAATTAGGAATTGGCTGAAGAGAAAATGCTAAATAACTTTTAATAATATTTTATTTGCTCACGTGTTTACACACGTGAGCATATGTGGCAGCGATCTCTGTCTGTCTGTCCGTCTGTGTGTCTGTGTATCTGTCTGTCTGTCTGTCTGTCTGTCTGTCTGTTGGTCCGATATCTCAAAAACAGCTGATCAGATCAGAATCAAATCTGGTACATAGATTCAGTTAGCAAATGGCAAGAACTGATTAGTTTTTGGTGGGTGTGGCTTGCATACTTTTTTCTCATTTGCATAATTAATGATTTTAGAAAAAACGGATATTCATTAAAAACGACTGCACACAATTTGATGAGATTTGTTACAAACGTTGATCACACCAAGATATATATGTATTCGAAACCATTAAGGGGTGACATGAAAGAGAGTTGCTAATTTGCATATTTAATAAAGTCATTAAGCGTTTTAACTGCAGCCAATACCTAATTTACATATTTAATGAACTTTGCTAATTAGAGATATATATTTAAATTGACTGGACCAAAGTTGATGAAACTTGCTACATGTATTGAAGCTACTATGATACAACATTTTTGAAAGTCATTAAACATTTTTACTTCAGCCAATTCCCAATTTGCATATTTAATAAACTTTCCAAATTAGGGATATATATCTGAATTAACTTGATTGTAGTTGTTGAAACTTGCTATATACATCAAAGATACTGTGATATAATATTATTGAAAATCAAAAACATTTTTACTTCAGCCAATTCCTAATTTGCATATTAAATGAATTTTCATAATTAGGGATATTTATCTAAAGTGACTTGATCAAAATTGATGAAACTTGCTATGTACATTAAAGACACTATAATACAATATTATTGAAAGTCATTAAGCATTTTCTCTTCAGCTAATTCCTAATTTGCATATTAAATGAACTTTCCTAATTAGAGATATATATCTGAATCAACTTGACCAAAGTTGACAAAACTTCCTACATATATTGCAGATACCATGATACAACATTAGTGAAAATCATTAAGCAATCTTACTTAAGCCAATTCTCAATTTACATTTTTAATGAACTTTGCTTATTAGGGATATATACTGGGATTTACTTGATCAAAGCTGGCAAAACATGCTATGTACATTGATGATTATACCAGGTTAAAACAATATCAAAAGTCATTTCACATTTTTATGTCAGCTAATTTATAATTTGCATGTCTAATGAGCTTTCACAGCTCGGCATATATGGCTTGAAGGACTTGGCCAATGGTAATTACACTTGCTATATAAAGTGGTGATCAATGACAGCAGTAAAAGAACTTTAATATTTTTATTTTAGTTAATTAAATATTTGTATACTTCATGACCTAATCGGCGGTGATTATTGTTCATTACGGTGATAATACTTTCAATGAAGTTCCAATCATGTGGCCATGGTTAAAATTTACACATAACCACAATATATAATGAAACACGTGAGCATTTTCAGTTCATATCTGGTTATATTGTCTTTAATGAAGATAGCAAATTTCATCAATTTTGATCAAGTCAATTCAGATATATATCCCTAATTAGAAAATTCATTTAATATGTAAATTAGGAATTGACTGAAGTAGAAATGTCTTTTGACTTTCAATAATGTTACATCATCGTGTCTTTATTGTACATAGCAAGTTTCATCAATTTTGATCCAGTCAATTCAGATATATATCCCTAACTAGGAAAGTTCATTAAATATACAAATTTGGTATCGGCTGAAGTAAAAATGCGTAATGACTTTCAATAATATTGTATCATAGTAGCTTCAATATATGTAGCAAGTTTCATCAGCTCTGGTCCAGTCAATTCAGATATATATCCCTAATTAGCAAAGTTCATAAAATATGCAAATTAGGAATTGGCTGAAGTTAAAATGCTTAATGACTTTCAATAATGTTTAATTATAGTTTCTTCAATATACATACCAAGTTTGGTCAATTTTGATCAAGTCAAATCAGATATATATCCCTAACTAGGAAAGTTCATTAAATATGCAAATTAGCAACTATCTTTCATGTCACCCCTAAATGGTTCCTATTGCTAATATATATTGGTGTGATCAACATTTGTAGCAAGTCTCATCAAATTGTATGCAGTCATTCTCAATGTATAGCCGTTTTTTCTGAATCATTAATTATGCAAATGAGCAAAAAGTAAGCAAGCCATACCCACCAAAAACTAATCACTTCTTGCCATTTGCTAACTAAATCTATGTACCAGATTTGATTCTGATCTGATCAGCCGTTTTTGAGATATCGGACCAACAGACAGACAGACAGACAGACAGACAGACAGACAGACAGACACACAGACAGACAGTCAGACAGACAGACAGACAGACAGACATCGCTGCGACATATGCTCACGTGTGTGAACACGTGAGCAAAAAAAGGAAGAAAAAAACCCGTAAAATCACGCGTTCGTTACTTGGCATTTGATTTTTGCTTGAACGAGGATGTCTATTAAGGGTTTTTTTTCCTTTTATATGTATGATACATTTTTCTGAAAATGTTGTGGCCAGTGTTTGACACCCCCCCCCCCCCCGAACCCTAGAAAAATGCATATTTAAAAAAATAAAAGTATTTTGGAAAAATGAAATTCCTGCCGACCTACCAACCCTATTTTTGAAAACCATGTTATCGGAACAGCACAATTTATTTGTTTCGGCCTTGTCGTACAAGCTTAAGTCGGTGGCGTCTGTATGTATGTGTGTATGTATGAATGTATGTATGTATGTATGTATGTATGTATGTATGTATGTATGTATGTATGTATGTATGTATGTATGTATGTATGTATGTATGTACATATGTACGTACACTATGTCCGTCAACATCAAAAACTCGCGAGCCGCTGTACTTTTTAGCTTGGTATTTGGTGTGTGGATGCATCCTGGGTTATAGATGGGATTTTGTTCAAATGAAGTTTGCATTGCCAAAATAATGCATATGAGCTTAAAAATGTGAAAATGGTAAAGAATTAATAACTCAAGAACCGCCGCTTTGATTGCTTTGAAAATTTGTGTGCAAGTACCTTAGGTGAACCTTATACAGTTTTATGAACATCGTGAAGATATCTTGAATTTTTGTATTTTTTGCTGAACTTTGTGATTATTTTTCTCATTTTAAGTAAAAATTATTCTTCTCTGAAACCATCGGCCCAATTGCTCTAAAATTTGGGCTGGCTGTTAAGGGTGTTACCCTTCTAATTTGTTGAAATTACGACAAAATTGGAAAAATTACTGTTTTGGGGCAATTTTTGTCATTTTTGGTCGAAAAATCTTCAAAAGTGTTTTCTGTTAAAAGCCGCTGGACAGACAGCTTTTATATTTGGTATACAGATGTCCAGGGATGACAATAATTAGATATTGTCCTGAAATATACAAATTTGTATTTTTAACACAATTTTGTCAAATTTGGTCAAGAAAACTTGTTCTCAAAATTACTGACTTGTAATTTTGTATAAAAGTCCCGAGTGATGTTATTAGATAAATTTTCTGCTCAAAGTGTTGGCAAACCCCCAAATTTGTATATTTTAGGTAATTTTCTCAGTTTATGACCTTAAATGACCTACATCAACCCAGGATATGTTGTGAGACAGTTTTGAAGGCTGTGAACATAATTTGTCATATTTGGTATCAATTTGTCGTAAAATTTGATCCAGAAAACAAAGCTGAAGTTAATTTTTCATTGTGGACCAATTTTTGCAACTTTTCCATGTAAGACACACAAGAACTGATGAGAAATTTGGATCCAGGATAATTCCAGTAGTCGTAATCATCCCCCACAGTGGAAGGCATTTCCCTATCTATAACTAACTTAAGTGCTGTTTACACTCGAATGATAGCACTCGTAGCATTAATTAAAAAATCCCCAAGATTGTAAATACATTTCCTGCCATCTGGCCATTGTAGCTCTTAATGTAAACATGGTCAATACAAAGGGGTGGAACATTTGATATTCAGGAGGGGGTAGGGTCTAGAAGATTGATGAGGTAGCATTACTTTTTTACAAGATCCTTTGTACATTTTTCCTCCACTCTTTATTTTTTCCACACTTTCCCACCTTTTCTTTTTGTCAATCCTTCCCTGGCTGATATTTTTGTTGACATTTGCTTATGTATTTAGAATCTGCTTGTCCCATTGCTATAGAAGTTGATATGCATATTCCTAAAGATGACCTCCAGTACCTAAGTTACAGACCTTATTTGCTTTTGTCATTTTTGTTTTTCTGGTTTAAACATTTCTTGAATGGACCAATTCAAACCGAATGTGAGCACATAGTGTCCGTGACGGTATTTCTGTTTATTTTTTGTGAAAGAACATGCGTTTGAAGACAAAATACAAGTGTAAGGTCACAGTGTAAAGTCTTTGAATTACGCTTGACGCAAAATAAGGAATATTTTACCAATTATACCTATATAATTCAAGATATGCCGACTATTATTTGTCAGTACAGGGGAATACGCTACTACATGAAGTATGACATTTTGATATTTCATCAAGGCGTATTTCCCTGTAATATCGGCTTAGTAGATACAACGATGATTGTTTTGAATGTCTCAAAAGAGGAAGGGAAGACGATGAGTTGATGATCGGTAGAAATCTAGGACAGTAAAAGAATAATAGAATCTCTCACACCCCCAAAGACCTGAATTCTCACACGAGTTGGTTTATGAACTTACTTGAATTTGCTTGAATTTTTATTCATTGGTCCTGGTGATTTCTGAATCTTTCAGGAGTTGATTATATCAAACACATCATACATATATGACAGTTGGAAAGCGCCAAGTGATCCTGTATACATGCAGTTTTGGTTTTGGGATCTTCAGAACGAATATGAAGTCGTTAATGAGGGCGCCATACCAATGGTTGTCGAAAAAGGGCCTTACACCTACAGGTAGTACAAATGGCGTATAGCCAACTTTGGATTGTGTTAACATTTCGTGATGCTGATTCTCTTCATAGAATTCACGGTTTACCACTTCCTTTACTAACAAATGTCAATATTGGCACAATCAACAAAAGTGAACAGAAACATCCCTATACATTCAGGGCAGTACATTCAATTGGAGGGAAGCCAAAGTTTATATGATGAGTTGTTGACGTGTAGACACTCATAGAGTCTGTGGTTTGTAGATAAATTGAGATATTGTGTCGGTGTTTAAGAAAAGCGTGTTTTGAGAAACCGCCGAAGGATTTGCTCCACAACTTTTTATTGAAGTTACTACTGTTGACTAGATCAGCACAACAGTCAAGAATGCTCGATGGTGTAACGACTAAAACCACCGTATACGCAATATTGCTCGACTGTTGTTACGTTCTTTTATCGATTTCAGAGAATACCGTGAGAAGGTCGGTATAACTTGGAATGACAATGATACCGTGTCATTTAGACAAGTAACGACTTATAAGTTTGAAGCTAACATGTCTGTTGGACTTGAAAATGACACCATTCTAACAGTAAATATCCCATTTGTGGTAAGTTGACCAGGATAGTTAACAGTTCGACAGTGGTTAGAAATTATAGAGTAGGCTACGTGTCAGGGAATCTTTTAAATTTTACTTGGGAAGTCTTGCTAAGATCAGTTTGTGTCTCCTGGGGAATTGAAAATATTGTAGCAGATAGGACAACGTCAAAAGATCGATGTCGGATAAAAATGTTAATTGAATACTGTGATACTTCCAATCATACTTACACATAGTCAGGATTGGTGATATTACAAAAGACAACATTATTCAAATGAAAAAACACCTTTCCTTTCTTTCATTCAAAAACCTTCTCGGTTTGTCACTGTTAGTGTATATATAACATCAATATCAAAGTATCAAAGGGTCTCCATCGGGTTTGCCGCAAGGAGCGAAAATGCGTAATTACTACGCACTTTTATAGAATTCTTTAACAAACTAGGTTATCGTTATATAGAAAACTTTTGGGGTTATTCACCACCCCACCTAAAAACTTAAAAACTTAAAGAATTAATATTTTATCCGACATCGATCTATTGACTCATCATCTCATGGAAACTGCCAATGACTCGGAACCCATTTTTGTATTGGTGCGATTGAAAGACGTGCTGTTTAAAAATGTTTGCATAACACTATCTAGGTAAGCATTCCTACAATATAGCTGACAGTGCTTTTCACAGGATAACTGCCAGAGGCAATTAATTTTTTAAACGAGAGGGCAAGTGAGAACGGCTGACAAATTTCACATTTATCATTTCTATACAGATGGGCCATCTCCGACCAGACGAATCACATTCTCGCCAACTGAGTGATATTGTTATTGTCATGTGATAATATCGTAGTATAGTAGTTTTAAAGGGCCAGTAGCTGTAACTTTTGATGACGTTTTATTGTATTTTTTTTGTTTTTATGTCAACTACACTTCCTTGTTCCACTCCCCAAAGTACGTTGACATACACAGTATCGTGTAAACTACATCGTTATTGTTGACAAGTGAATTCAGGCGTGGACTAGAATTCAAATGTAAACAATTATAGTGAGTGAGTTTTACATGTATAGATGCTGTGTTGACAAGCTAAATAGCTGTTGTTACAACATACTTTGTGGAGTATGGAGAACTTGCGATTAATACAACACAAATGCGTGAAAAGTTCATCAGAAGTTACCGCTATTGGCCCTTAACAGGCGAGAATGCAACAATTAACATACCACATCAAGTCGACTAGAATATTAATCGTGTGAGGAGATCATTTTTCCACTCAATTAAGTACCTCTAGATTCAGTTCCTCTTGCGTCATGCCGTCTGGTATTAGCCCATCCCAGTTCAAACCCTATACCGTCCATGTGAATCTTACCAAGAATACATGATATTAAGACAAAATCTATGACAATAACCATTAAATACTGTAGACAACACTTCAGAGCAAGACAAGCGTTTTACTCTTTTTTGAGATTTGTTTTTCCACCGTAATGGTAAACTCGGTGAAACAAGGACAATGATGGTCGTTTCGTTGGTTATATCAACTTGGTAGTAATTCTAGCGACATGTTATACTATTAGATGTAGATGCTTGTTTTGCTGGTAATGATAGCAATGTAGTTTATTTCGGTTATATGCTCCTTAAAATCCTCATTTATGGTGATAGAACTTACAGTGGCTGGATTAATCTTTATTTAATACATTTCGTATTTTTCTAAGACGGTTGTGAACATGGTAAGAACATTGCCTGGGTTTCTTCAGAAGATTGTTGATTTTCTTGCCGAAGTCATGGACGAGAAATTATTCAAAACACTGACAGTCAAGGAGTTGCTATGGGGATACGAAGATCCAATATTTCGTTTGGTCTACAACTTGACAGGATCCCAGTTTATACCCAGTCCTTATTTTGGTCTATTTCAAGGGGTAAGCTGCAGTTCTCTCTCTCTCTCTCTCTCTCTCTCTCTCTCTCTCTCTCTCTCTCTCTCTCTCTCTCTCTCTCTGATACCCTAAAAAAGAAGTCGTCTAAATCTGACAGGGACACTTTACAATATATATCCTCTTTCGTCAACACTTTGTATAAAATATGTACAGCATTATTGTGTGTTTACATTCGAGCAAAGTAAGCAATATTCGACAGATTGATCGTACCGTTTCATGTTATACAGTATTTTGTTTCCTGTTAGAAGTGATTTTCAACGATACCATTACCCATTTCTCCTAAAACGGAAAAACAAGTTCAAGTGATTACATATGACATACTTGTCTCTTTTCGCTCGACACATCTAAGTGAACCATAATCTAACTGCTGTATTTTACCTAATCCCTTCAATTTAGCAAAATAATAGTGATGATGGTGAATATACAGTTTTTACCGGTGAAAAGGATACAACAAAATTGAACATCATCGACAGATGGAAAGGAGAAACCAAACTACCTTACTGGTCTGATGAATATGCTAATATGATCAACGGCACTGGTATTGCAAGCTGAATTATCTTGATCCATAACTTACCTATTTTGAATGTTTTTCTATTTAACTGAGATTTTTAAACATGTATTAGCTGAGTCGCTAATACATGTTTAAAAATCTGGTATATCTTTACCTCACTATCTGTATGTGGACCGGTATGTCATGAAAAGTCAAACATACTATCACAAATACAAAATGTCCGTTTGAATTTGTTTATTTTCACATTATTTTCACTACAAGCGGCAAATTTAACATTATCCTTTTCCGTTTTACATGCAACCATCACTGTTATCATCATCTTTGTCGGTCTATATTGTCGTCACAATCGTCAGCAGCATCATTGCTATCGTCGTCATCGTTGTCGACGTCGTCACCACCATCGATCTGCACATTTCCGTGATGTTTCTTCATATTTTTTTTCAGACGCAACTTTGAATCCCCCCTTTTCATCTCCATATGATGATCATTATGTGTTCGTCTCTGCTGCATGTAGGTGAGTCGCTGCACTGTCGGGCTCTGACTTCATTTCACACTGGACAGAAAAGTAAGATGTATATTTGTAGACTACGAACCGATCTTTATAATCTATCTGCAAAAAGGGAAAGTAATAGCTGTGATCAACGCCAAGCAGCATACAACAACCGACATCCTTTGCTGTACCTGTTGTAATTACGTATTGTTACGATGTTGCCGTTGCTGCGTTTAACGTGTTTGCATCGAATAGCAGTGTAATATACATGTAGTGTTACATCAACGCATTAATGTACATGTAGTGTTATATGTGTAACGTCGAATCCTTGTCTACTACATGTACACAGATCGTTACCCGGAAAATATGACGACCAGCCCCTCAGTGTTCGAGGAATTTCTGTAGATCGCTTCGGTGCTCCATCCGATGTGTTTGCAAACGTCACTGATAACCCAGCAAATGCTGGATTTTGTACCCCGGATGTAGAACACTGTCTACCTTCAGGTTTTCTCGATGTCAGTAATTGCCAACAAGGTCAGTTATTCATTTGTTGTTTCTTTGTTTGAATTGTCAGACGAAATGGAACAATGGCTTTTATAGGATGTCTTGTGTTATCATTTAGGAACCTGATATATAACCTGCGATAAATAGCTATGTCACCTGAGAATAGTTATGTGTGTATACAGATTGTTCGATGTTACTATTTGCTAAAATAAAGGGCGTTGAGTCACAAACTCACTTGAAGACCTTCATATATATCCGAGACTAGTTACTAGCTGGTCAAGCCGTTCACAGGACGATCTCTGCAACTGAGCGTACCTCTATAACGCGACAGTCTGCTAAAGTTTACTTCTTCAATTTATTCCCTGTTTTGAATTGATATGCCCACAGACTTGGAGCAAATCTAAGGTCGACCTTCTGACTTTCTTCACTGTCAATCTGCAGGTGCACCGGTGGTTCTATCTTTCCCTCATTATCTGTATGTGGACCCAGACTACGTTTTGCCCTTCATGAATCCTACTAAGGAGGAACATGAAACCTACGTGGATGCCCACAGGGTGAGTTGTAAATGAAACAAAATGTAAACGACATTTCTCTGAAGGCACCATTTTATTACCAGCATTATGGTATTTGGATTTGGATTCGTATCAGATTTGAATGCTGCGATCGATACAGTTCTTCAAAACACTCAGTTAGGGCATATCAAACGTATTTAATGCAAAATACTAGGTACATGAATATTCCACAGTGAGAAGGAATCAGTAGCATATACTTTTAATACTGAAACAATTCTCATTGATATAATTTACATAAATGACTATAAATTAATACGAATGAACCTTGCATCTTGCATTGAGACATTGCAAACTAAAAAATTTCATCTTTACACAGCCTCGCTTGGAGAATAAAGTCATGAAGGACATGTATCTTTTTGCTTTCACAGTTAACAGGCGTGACAATGAGGGCAGAAAAACGAATGCAAATTAACCTTCACGTTCAGCCAGACGATTACTTTACGTAAGTGTTCAAAACATTAGCAAGTAAGGGTTTTAGATGATTGGTCACAGATCTTTTAAGTAAAAGGAACTCTGTGGTACGTAACACCGCTGTCCATTAGCTTGCGTGTGTAACGTGCAACACCGTTGACCGTCGACCCAAATTTGTATTAATAAGATTCTTCCGCGGTATAGGAACTACTTCTCAATGGGCAAGCAATTGTAATCAGTTAATCAATCGCTTTTCAACCTTGTAAAGGCACTATTTCCATTCGATCTTCTGTTCGGAGAATAAAATCTCATACAAAGTGGTAACACCGCTCTTGTGTTCTTGCTTGTTCACAGAGAACTGCGTAAGATACATGAAGTATATTACCCGGTCGTTTGGCAGAATGAGGTATGATGAATTATTACTACTCCTAAGAGATGAACGTAAATAATTTTACTGACTCATTATCACATCCAAGTGCTAAAATGATGCTTTCAAGTGCGTAGACAGATATGGAAATCGCTACAGTTGCCAGAGGTGTCAGAATTTCGTTTGAAAATGAACAAGAAAACACTGATGATTTCGTGTACTGGTTTTTCATTGCAGTCCTACGAAATCGACGAAGATGATGCAGATAAGTTCAAATCCAAAGTGGTAACACCTGTGATGATTACAAGTATTGTTCAATGGACAGTGCTTGGTCTAGGAATAATCATACTGGTCGTCGTCTTGATAGTAGTTTTAGTCAGAGCAAAAAAGAAGGTTAGTCATTCCGGTTTATTTCTTCATTGACGGATAAATCCACCCTCTGGGTGTCCCAACACTGTTGTCAGTATTGATGACAAAATTACGTACCTGTCCGCATTCAAATACATCGGTATTTACACAAAGAATACCAATATCGTCACCTTCGTCCTCCTAAAAGTCGATGTCGTCAAACTGTATGTGCGAGTTACATGTTGATTGTAAAGTTTTAACGGTGATTCTGAGTACAGGGGAGCTGTTATCCTTCAGGTTATACCGAGATGAGCAGTGTAGCTGGAGAAACATTATGAATACATCTTGGTAACCGTATAATCAAAATGTTTTGATTTATGCAGAATATTCGCTTAATACTTATTTATTGAAGAGTTTCGATGGAAAATGCTGTTAACGCGTAACGATTAAAATGTGCACACTTTGTTTTAGTTGAAACGCTATGAAACATTGGAATGTGAAGAGAGTGAACCAGAAGCAGAACCAGAAGCAGACGACAGGGTAAACTCACAGGAGGAAAGTGATGACAGGCCAACAGACACCTTAGATCAACGTCATGATACACAAGCCTTGAAACAGGAACAGACACAAATCAATTGATATAAAACACTATTGTTAAAGATTCACTGTACGATTTCGACTGTATAAATGTGATTTCAATGTCTTTAATGATCGCAAGCTGCAATTTTGCGACAAAAATGTTATTACAATCTTGTCATCTCAAGCATGGTTGATATCAAATTGCTATCACTTGTCTTTCGGGAAGAACTTTTTGATAGAAAGAGTAACATTGCACACATGATGCAATGTTTCAGATCATCACGACTTTGGTACATGGTCTGTAACTTGGTGTTATCATGTTTGGTTTTATTGTCGTCTTCAATGTTGTTGTTTCTTTCTAACTATTCATTTCATTTTGCCTTGAAATGTCTGATTTCTCGAAATATGACAAAAGAAAGCGCTAATTTTACAGCTGAGGACGCTACACACAGCAGCTTTGGCGCTTAACTCACCTTACAGTACTGCAGCAATGGCTTACTTTCCTTCAATCGTGATACAATCCTTGCATATGACAGAGATCTTAAAATAGAGAAATGTTTCAAAGTAGGCCTAACTATAAGAGTAATCAAATGACACATTATCAAGCTTGGGAATAGTACACTGACTCCAAATTAAAAGTGTACATATCATCGAGTATGTCGTTTTCATAAAACATTCATGTTAACGTAACATTTTCCTTAAATGGAAGCGGTCGTCGGAACTGCGCATGTGTGACTTTCTTGTTTACAAACAAATGTATTTCATGCGCTATATATATATATGCACCATGTCAACATAGCTGCAGCATTTAAATTTTCCGTAAATGTAAATTATAACAAACATGTTTTAACTTTCATCAATCGCCAACGTACCTTGAATTGGATGCAGTGTTTCCATAGGTCGTAGGAGTCCCTACGACCTTTGAGCGCAGTTCCGAAGACCGCCTCCCTTTAAGTGGCTTTGCAAAGATTGGTGATTTAGATGGTGTTAATGTTTCTTAGGAGAGATAGTTTGTAAAGCTTAAAGCGCAAGAGATCGATACTACTGACACACCTGCAATGTCATGTTTAAGTTTACATTATATTCGGTCCATATATTGTTATTGAAACTTGAGCAGCAAAAACACGATGACCACGTAAACGGAAGAGAGACAGTCACATTAAACAAACAGAGCTCGACAAGCAGCAGTCAAACGAACCGACCGAGATCATAAAATGCAAAGTTAACTTTTTAAAATGCAATTTGACAGATCATTGAAATCAGTTAGTTGTACAAAGTGCGAATGCAGGTTGCCGTATGAATAATTGTGCGTTAAGAAACATCATTGATGAAAAAGACATAAGATCAGCTTAACATATCCAGAGTATCTGAAAATGTTGTTACATAAAGGTTTTGACTGGCGAATACATCTAATACACACTAATGTCTTAATAAATGCAATGAATAGGACAGAATAAATGACACGCACTTTACACTAAGCCTTATTTAAATGTATTACGGCAACCAATATCTCTAAGATCTTCAAAAAGTTTTGGTGATTTTCGAAGACGTTGAAAGACTAAAATACTAAAATATCGTAAGCAGTTTGATGAGCTGTTATTGCTGGACTTCATTACTCTTAGCTTTTGATGAAAGAGTTTAGGTACTTTATGAACTTTAAAACTGCACCTACAAGGTTGAAGAAATAATATTATGTAAAAAAATCTTAAAAACTACGGACTCAGTGTCTTCAGTGCATACATAAATTACATCTAATTAAGGACTACATAAACGTAAACGAATAACCAAATGCCATATTGAAGGATCGAGAACTGAATATTACTAAATACAAACACATACCGCGGCGTCTCTGGAATGCTGAAAGTGTCAACGTGGAGCTCGAGACTATCGGGTATTATGAATACTAAGTTGAAAATAGTACACCTCCATGGTGCCGGCACCAACAACATAAAAAAACAACGGTGGAAATGGTTTTATAGTAACCAAATCCTAGCCCAGATGTTGTTTTGATTAAGAAGGGGGAGATAACGATGAATCTGGAATGTCTAGGATATGACGTCAGATGGCAACAATCTATACAAAAGGTAAAAGGATATATAGAATCACCAACGAACATATTTAACTTCTAAACAAGTATCTACCATAGATCTACCATGTGGAAAATTCACCCTATTGACATTATACATTGTGTACATATACTCAATAATATCAATTAAATGTATCTTGTAAATTCGATTTGTAAGACGAAATTTTCTCATCTGCAGATACCCTAAATAGCATATGGCAATTCCTTTCACAGATATGTGTCGAAATTACTGATTTATAGTTTTTATGTCGTATGACTTGTTTTATATGGCTTTGGCCATCCGTCTATGCTTGGGACAGTAAACTCCTCACTGATTTCAATGCAGAGTTGTAACTTTAACCGTTTTTGTATTATTATATTTACAAAGAAAATAGACTATTAAACTAAAGCGGGTGTACAGATATGTGAGTCAAATCAATTATTGATGTATATTAGACTTGTAAATGTGTGTATTCCGAATAGCGCTGTCCTGAGTTGCTCAGAGAGTTTAAATTTGGTGTAGGGCCTAAATCACAAGCAAAAGGCCACTTAAAGATCCATTAGCTGTAACTTTGGTCATGTTTTTAATTTTGTTTGTTCTCTGTGTATGATCTGCAGTTTCTGGTTTGAATCCCTGAACCATGGAGAAATTCCTAATATTTAGCTCATAAATATACCCTATATGGGTATAATGTGCATTGTTATTGTTTAAATTTTGTATTCAGGTCCGGACTAGAATACATTTATCAACAATAACAATGGTCCTTTCACATATACAGGCCGTGTTGGCAAGCAGGACACCGGGCATTGGTCATGATGATCGGATTATAGTAAAATTCTGTAATTGATACATTGAAACAGAGTAGTGAAAAATTTGTCAAAAGTTACAGCTAATGTCCGTTTAATATCATCACATTGTGTTGTTTGAGGGATAGCCATAAAGAAGGAATAAAAAGATTTCGGCACAAAATAAGCGCCATTGAATCAGGTACATATATGTACGTGGCTTTTGGTGCATGGTGTGGCGAGTTTTAAACTCATCCACAAATCCGACAGGATTTTCAAAATGGACAAGTGGTGGCGTAATGTTTTGAAGAAAGAAATAACGAACAAACGTCCTGCGTAGACCTAGGAGGGACGGGTTTTAACTTTAATTCACAGGGTTGCTAGTTCCGCAAAATAACACAATCTCTCAAGAGGTTTCGTCGTTCTTTTACTTGTCAGTATGGAGAGAAAGGGAAGTCAAGAACTCCTCGATGATGACAGGCGAGGGGCAAAGCACTCTATGCAGGCAAGCGGAGGAAGTTTGGACTCGCTGATAAGCAGTGAGAGACCGTCTTCTAAATCGCCCACTTCTGCCTCTTCGGGATCCCAGTCGCAAGAAAATCTGCAAGCTCAGGAGATGAAGGTAGGAAAGTTTTCGGAAAATACAAGCTTTGAGACCAGTGCATCTCAAATCGTCCATTATAGTAAAAATAACGAAACATTTGCCTTTTATTTTCATCAAACGCCTCACCATCCCGAAGTGACCTCGCCGTACGTGTATTCTAATCGGTGACAATGTTTTGATGGTGAAATGGTCAGAGTTTGTCAAGGGACCATCGGTTTAACGTCACTGCATCTATCATCGTTACCAAGTCGTGCGCTAATTTGACCCATCGATCTAAAGTGCTGCCTTTCAGTTTCATAAGAAAGAAACATATTCTGTGTAAATCCAGGGAGAACATTGCGATAAAATGTCTGGATTTAATAAATGGGCAATAGTGCTGTCCTTGTGCTAACTCGTTCGTATTTTTGCAATTTTGGCATTATTTTCAACATGTTGGTAGCTATAGTTAAGGTAGTGGAGGAGCTAGGAGCTTCAGCCATGCTTCAACACCAATCCCAGCCTGCTATGCTCTTGCTTACAATTTTCATTAGCAAGCATATTTTCAATTTTATCATGGTCCAGATAATGACGTACATAGTTCCTTCATCATGCTTACAGGCACGATGCAGACATTGGCCATTTTGTGTTTCGTGATAGCACAAACAATCATTTCTAGATTCAGGGGACTGATTTTCAAGGACTGTCCTCAAACGCTTTAAAACTTAGGAATTACAGTGACTTCCTAGGGGAATATGGACCAAAGTTAATTCATACTTTTATGGTATAGTTTACATGTACTGTGACAATACTTTATTAGGTAGTGTATGTGAACAGATCTCATTCAAAGTTTGGATGAAATAACATTATGTACTTGTACATGTCCATATCAATTTGTTTTGTGATATGATCAATGTGCTATGATGTAGTAATGTACACACATTTCATGCAACATGATACAGGCACACTATCTCTAGGTCAAGTACCTACAAGTCAAAAAAATAACTACAACTAGGACAACAGCAACAAGAATGGACACAGTTCCCAAAGCACTTACAGTGTTTCCGTTAACGCAAAATCCTGCGTATTTTACGCAAAATTGTTCAGAAATACGCAAAAAAAATCATGACTGCATAAACAAATACGCATTGAGAAATGCCGCCCAATGACACGACGTACTTGGCCCGCACTACATTGCCTGAACGTGGTTCAATGCAGGACAAAAATAGAACATATGCACCTGCTTGCAAGTGACATTTATCATGATATTGCAACATTTTAGACTTTAGCAGACCACAGCACTTTATGCAACATTGTATTTCATCATCACAAAACGTCATATCAATCAGTTCTGTACAGACAATGGCACTACAGATGCAAAAAATTCGAGAATCAATTGAGTCTACGTTGTTGGTAACACAATACAGTTAATGGTCATTACGTCGCATGTTATTTGGAAAGTGTTTACGGGTGACCATTTAGACTCTGTCGGGTTGCATTCTTGAGAGGTCCCGCTGGACTTTGAACAGTATCTGCTTTTTGTTGGCCCTTTGAAAACACTAATTTGGTAATCAGAAGGTATTTTCTTTGAACATGAACTCATTGGGCTGCTCAACGATCATATACGGGACATGCATCACGGCATGGCAAACGTTCAGCTACACCTTGAAGCCCCCCAGGTTGTTGTTTTTTAAGCTACTATAGACTATAGCTATGGAAGCTATTGGGATGGGTATCCGTCCGGCGTCCGGCGTCAGTCTGTATGTATGTATGTATGTATGTATGTATGTCCGTTTGTGAGGCGTCCGTCCACTCAAATATCTTGAGAACCGCAGTACTTACTGGTTTGATATTTGTTGTGTAAATGAAAAATACGATTTTGAGAAACTATTTTTTTTAATTTTTTGATATTGTTGCCAAATTAACGTCAAAAAAGGCGTTTTTGGTAAAAAATCTTCCTCTTCACAACCGCTGGTCATACAGCTTTGTTATTTGGTATATAGGTCCCTAGGGATAACCCAACTTAGATTTGTTAAAATTGTGATGAAATATGCAAATTTGTATTTTTAAGGAATTTTTTGTCATTTTTGGTCAGGCCATCCTGAAATGAGCTATCAAAGATATCTACCTTCTTCATCAATACATGTGTCACAAAAGGTTATTCTCTACATAACACAGCAGATCTCTGTCAACTGTTGGGTTGCTTGTTTTTTTCAAAACCACTGGTCAGACAGCTTTAATATTTGGTTTACAGGTCCCTAGGATGACCTTAGTGAGATAATTTCATACAGTCAGGAAATATTTAATTTTGTATCCATGTCTATAGTAGCTTCAGGGACTTTGGCCCTATGTTTTGTTAATAGAGCATGCGCATATCAGGAAACCCCCAAGTTCTACAGAAAAAGACTGCCCAGCTCACTTCAGATACTGATTCCTACCGTACGCATTTTGAATCCATTTTACGCAAATAAAAACTCAGTTGCGTAAAATCGTACGCAAGTTTTGAAAATGTAACGGAAACGCTGCACTTAATCCATGATGACTTGGTTTGAGATACAATAATTTTGTCAATATACAGCCTTGCCTGACTATACCTCAGAGCGGATAGACAATTTATTTCAGTTTAAAATCATGTTGTTTGCAAGTATCAAAGTGGTATGATGAATATTTACATCATTTGTCATTAAATTTCATGAGGTGCAACATGAAATGAATGTCGCATTTTTACTTGTTTTAGGTCTTACGTGATGCCAATAGTAAGTTATCCCAGCCAGATGACCCACCGTTGTTGATTGGTGAACATATACATGCCATAGGTAAACCCTGTTTACTTATCAATAGTTACATTCACATACAGTGCATACACTGTACATAATCAAGGTTGAAATTCAGATCTGCCTTCGGCAACTTTTGACCTCGTTCTTTTGATTCAAAGTCACATTTAACAATTTCATACTCACTTTTGACAATCTTTGAAATTAGATTTGACAACTTAGGACCCACATGTATAACTACTATGTGTATCAACTTCCCATTTTCTATTTTAAGGTAGAACGCACCTCGGGGACAGACATTGGGACTCTCAAACTTTTACAATTCTCTTCTGATATACCACATGTGGGGGTTCATTTTAAAGCTCTTGGTAAAAGAAAACTTTTTACCGGCTTAGTTTTTCAAAATTCGAAAATTTTTATTTTTCTCCATAGAGTTACCACAGGGATGGCGGCCATTTTGAATTTCTAATATCGGTAAATCTTGGGTAATTTGTTTCTCTAGTACCAAAATTTGCACGGTGACCCCCTATTTTTATTCTTGATTTTGAAAGAGAATGATTGAAAGATTCCTTGAGGAAAGTTAGAGCAAAAGTTTAAGTCTTTCACTTTGGAGGTGCATACTACCTTAAGTCACATTTGACAACTTGATACATTTGTTGTCACACCATTGATGGTCAGTGGGATAGCAGTATCATCAGCAGTATAGAATGAAATAATCATTGTTTGATACATGTATGTATTGTAACCTCTTCATCAGACAAGTCCAGTATGACAGTTAAATATCAGTGTACTGTGTGTTGGGAGATAAGTAATAAAGGTTGGGCGTACTTATGCAACTAGAGGCTTGAACACTAGATTCTGTTGAGTTTATGACTTTTACATGTCTACTGTCAAGAACCGGTAACATATCTGTAAAGTTACCAAACTCTACATATGCTCACATTTAGTGTCAGATATATTCAATAGAGTGTGTAAAGGCTCTGTAGTGGAGGTTAAACTTTCTTATGCTGCTTTAGACATAAGTATATCAGACAATTTATTCATGTTCAATTTTCCAATGAGTAAAGAAAAATAAGGCAGAGTAAATGTCAACATTTCTATTGGACAATCTGTTGTTCGAAAAAGTGAATGGGGAGGGGGTAAAATTTGTATTGGATTAATGTGTAACAGAGAAATGGAAGATGTGACACTGCAAGTGAATATATATCAGTGTTCGCGGTGACTTTTTTCTCCTCGCGTACGGCATACGCATTAGTCTGCTAAAATTGCGTAATAGCTGGATTTGAGTGCGTAATTTCACTTCCGCACTCGATTGATGAAAAAACTGACAGCAAAATACAATGTGCCGTTGAATAAACCTCTACTACATATTCGGATTGTACGATGTAACATTATTTTAATGAAAACAGTTTAACGAACAACTTGAACAATGTTGAAACGTAACAGCGAAGGGTATAGGGCCTACATGCAACCGTCACAACACATCGAGCAACCCAAAAGTTAAGAGTTATGGCAGCTTATCCAGACGGTTTCTGGACGTTTCGGCACCAAGTCGTTTCGGCCCAAGACGTTTCGGCCTTCCGATTTCAGGCCCCAAGTCCGAGTCGTTTCGGCACCGCAACCCAAGACTTTTCGGCACCGCTGAAGGCTACCTGTGGGAACTAGTGCTGAGCCTAATGTTCCAAATCAAAGCACTAGAAAAGTAAGTGTCAAATAACATTCACGTACATGCTTAATCTTTGTGAGAACATGGGAAGAGACCGTAAGAAAAAACTTCATATCATTTTCAAATCTGTGACACAAGTTTATCAATATCAATAGCCGCCGACACGGCAAAAGTTTGAAAGCGGTGAGGAAACAGCACGGCAAAATTCACACAAAATGCACATAAAGTACTGGACAAAACGCAAAGGTCACGCTTACGAATATGACGGATCAGTCAATTACTAAATAGTTTGAAAAAAAAATCGAAACACAGATGCCGAAACGTCTTGGGTTGCGGTGCCGAAGTGACTTGGGGCCGGAAATTGAGAGGCCGAAACGACTTGGTGCCTGAACGACCAGTTACCATCCAGACACTTCTGCAGTGTTCAAAATTTATCGGGATTCCGACGAGCTCTACCAATGAATCATTTTTTTCACGGACTCGTAGAGCAAAGTTGAAAGAAATTAAAACAGATTTGTAAGCTTCGACGCCATGCTGCATGTGTGCTTGATCAAAATTCGGGAACAGCGAGACGCGATGATCGTGCACGGTTGGCATTTATATAATTTGTCGCAACATTTCTGTCAATCACTCACTTTCAGAAACTATCGCTCGCCTGAAAATTAGCAACGTAATTCATAGGCACAGCTAACAATTATTAGTAACATGATAACATGCCTAACGTGATAACGTGTGGACTACGATGCCGATTTTTCAGACAACGCCCAGAGAATCCAAAACTTTCCACACAAAATGAGTGATTGACAGAAATGTGTGCTCCATCCATGGCCAGAAGTCAGGATTTTTTCATTTTAGACATTTTTACATTTTAGTAGTGCATGTTTGACATGTTAGGTCGGAACTAACAGCCGAACTAACGTGACCAAAAAAGCCAAACTTGCAAACCTATCGTGTATCGTGCAGACCCAACATACCCGCACCTATCGTTTCTAAAATGTCTAACGTGTATGCCAGGTTGGAACTAACGTGCCTAAAATGCCAAACGTGCAAACCTATCGTGTATCGTGCAGACCTAACGTTAAAGAACCTATGTCTAACATGTGTTGCAACAAATTTCGTCTGGTTGTCGCCTAAGCTCAGTCGTAGGTGCTTTCGGTGTTATCCTTTGCGTATAGAAAACACATAACGATGAAAAAAATGCGTAGAGTGTTAATTTCAATGCGTAAATACGCACGATTTTTGCGTAAACGCGAACTCTGTATATCATATACCAGTAATGGTATGCATGTAAGATTGAATGAATTTGTTCATCTTGTTTGTACAGCAAAAGATGTAACATACCTGTGCCCATTTACTGGTCCTGTCAGAGGGACACTCTCAGTTACAAATTACAAGTTGTTCTTCAGAAGTACAGATAGGGTAAGTGGATGTTATGTACATGTAGTATACAGCAATATTCTGCACTGTAGATAGTAATATGAGATACCAAATGCTGAGAACCTGTCTTAACAGTCCTGTGATACAGGGACTTTGCTGTTATATTGTAGTGTTGATAAGCTGACATGGTGAAATCCTTAGCTGAACGTAAAAGTCGCTTCGGTAAAATTATACAATGCATAGAAGCGCTTTGATCACACAGTACAGTGTTGTCGGACAGCTGTGTAAAATGTGTCAAGATAAAGTAGCAGGTGAAACATTGAATCAAAGTAAAATGAAATAGTTCAAACATTTGCCTCTACTTTCAGGAAGCATTAGTATTTTGATCATGACCACCAGCCCGAGGGCAGGCAAAAAATCGTGATATTGCCCTAGCTCTAATGTGTTATTATTTTTATTACACCGAACAAGCAAACATGCAAAGAAACAAAAACACAAAGACTTCTTCGAGTACAGTTCGCCTTCTGAGTCCGGACCTCAGCGTAAAATGTTGTCAGTGCCGAGTCTAGGGTTAAAAGTTTGCCGATCTCCTCGATGGCGTATCCAAATTTGTTGCTTGCATAGTCGCTGAACACAGAAATTGCATTCCTTGTTGCCATTTTCGTTCGTTTGCTGTTTACTTGCATCAAAATATCGTGTAACTGTGCTGGTGACAGCTCTGCATGACATTTCGCAGCCATAAGTTCCCGACTGCAAAGTACAACAAGGGAACGACAATTTGTTTTGCGCAGAAAGGATGCGCAGTAAGTAAAATGACGTCATCCATGTAATATCAAATGCAGAGGGCATCATCAAGTTCGCAGAGGGCATCATCACATTCGCAGAGGGCATCATCACGTTCTTTTACATATCATGTCGTGTTTAACCAATGGCAGTCCACGCTGAATGAGTGAGGTGTAATAAATCATCAATATAAACATGGTGATATGTACAAAGAGTGTCAACAAGCTGAATGCTGCTCATTTCCAAATGTTCACTCTACTTTCTCACATTCCTGGCTGCTGGGAGTGCGGGATCGACGGTGCGAAAAAAATCGATCTCACACTCTCAGAAATCGTCCCACACTCTGCAGTAAATATTACACAAGCTCTGATTGGATGATAGACAGTCTGTTTTGTTCCACATGCAAATTGTTATCCAGTGGCACAACGAGTAAATCACGGACCGGAACTACAAAGTAAGCGGGTCAGAGTACAGTGGCAGATGACAGAGTTGTCACGACTTTGGATAATGTTGAACGTGTCCAATGTGAATTTAACGCATTTTGTAGTTATGTGAGAAAAAGAATCTCACACTCCAAGGACCTGGGATTAGATTTCTCACACTCGTGTGGGATATTTTGTCTCATACGAGCTGCAGGCGAGTGTGAGACAAAATATCCCCAACGAGTGTGAGAAATCTGATTAGGGTCCTTGAGGGTGTGAGATTCTATTAATCCCATCTTCCTCTCTAGCAGAGAACACAATAGAGTTTGATTTAAACTATGATGATGAATGGCTTGAGGGAATACACCATGAAACCATACACTGATTAAAAACGCTACGAAATATCATCAGTTGCTGCTACTTATCTCTTGTAATCAAAAACTTCCTAGGAAACTCTATCACTGTTTCAACACCAAGTGAATGCATTTATGAAGACAAAAGTTACTGTTTGTTTCTCTCAGACAATATATATTAAACCAACATTATATTACCATGCCCTGTCCATTGCATTTTAATTGGTCGAGCTGAACCACATGACTGCCCACAAATATACAGTAATGGTTTGTTTACATGCTTGTGAATATGAATAATATCATAAACATAGTAACTTTACAACTTAGACGAAAATTGTGATTTGTACAAAGATCGTAATCAATTGCAAAATAAAATGGAGCCCTTGTGGGCCAAGTTTTTCACTTTTTTCGGATTTGCAAAATTTTTGTAGCTTTACTCACAGACAAGTTCTGGGGCCCTGTTGTCGTTCGAACGGGAAATTTTCGTACAGTTTTGACAGATTTTGGATTCGTTGATAATGTAATGGAAATAACAGACTCCGTGCTAACCATTAATGTTTATTTATGGGTGCGGGCGAGAGAAAGCCAAAATTAATGGGCTTGGTAAGCCTCGCCCGTTAATGGTCAGTGCCTTGTCCATTATTTCTATATTCATTGTCGCAACATTATTTGATATGATTCATAAAAATAATTCACTGTTTATTCATTTCAGGAGCCATCATTTACCGTAGATGTACCTCTAGGTGTCATATATAGAATAGAAAAAGTTGGTGGTTCAACAAGCCGTGGAGAGAATGCCTATGGTTTGGAGTTGTTTTGTAAGGTATGGTGTATGGACACAGGAAAGTCTACACATGTTATGTCAATACTTGATACAGTGCACAAACAAAGAATGATCATTTGACTTCAAAATTACTCTACTGTGAACTTTAGCACAAACTTTGAACTACTTTATGATAGTGTACAATTAGTATGAATTGTAGGGTTAACAGCGTAAAACATTACCATAGAATTAAATGTAATTTCATAGTTACCAATGTTTGAAGGTTGGAACATAAATGTATCTACATGTAAGACTGAATCTAATGACATGATGAAACATCATTAGAATGATGTAATTTTATATTCAACAGGATTTTCGTAATTTGAGGTTTGCACACAAACAAGAAAACCATTCCAGAAGACTTGTGTATGAAAAGCTGCAGATATTTGCGTTTCCTATATCAAATAAACTGGTAAGTTGTAATCTGAAATATGGAATCAAAAATGTTTATTGCATGTGTAGTGTAATGTTTGGGTCTGATATCAACTTATCTTATGGCGGCAAATGGAGAAAATTTGTTGTAAACTACATGTACAATCACATTCAGAAGACAGCATAATATCAGGACCTTTGAGTCATCTCAATGGCAAATATATTTCCCTTAGTATTTGGTTTATCTGGTTTGGAGAAGGCAGTCATGATGTACCCACATTGTCTTCAAACACCTCTAAGAATACTTATGTGTTCCAGTTTTATGTAACTATCTGGCCATGAACTATGTTTGTTTGTTTATTTCTACAGCCTCTCTTTGCGTTTGAATTTAAAGAAGATTTTGGTGAGAATGGTTGGGCTGTGTATGATCCTTTGACAGAATACAAACGACAAGTGAGTTGTTGTCTTCTGTTGCGTAGACACAAATTTTCAAATAAACAGATTTCTATGAAATAGATGTTTGGGAATGTCCATATAGATTGCAAAGCCGTTAGCACAAGTCATCAATCAATATGTCGATCATGTGGATTTATATAATATAGCACAGAAGTACAATACATAGTATTGTCCAATGGTGTTTTACAGGGTCAGAGCAGAGTTGTTAGTATGCACTGTAAAACAGATGAGTCTTTATGCACACCTTAAAACTATCAAGACTCGGTAACTGGTGTACTTCTAGTTGGACACTGTTCCAAGGTCAGACAGAAAGCATTATCACTGTAAGTTTTACGGTTACCATGGTACATTAATTTTGTCATTAGGCAGAAGAACTGTGGATGAATCTTTGAGATGGATCAGGTCCAATATGTAGGCAGTAGTATTGTTGTTCAGAGCTTTATAGGTGATGAGGAGGATCTTATTCTGGATTCTGTCATGCTACAGATTTCTTACAGTTGGTTACATGCTGAGATGTGAATTTCATATTTTGCTCATGTTTCAGGGTTTGCCCACAGAAAGCTGGAGAATTTCCAAACTTAATGAAAATTATGACTTTTGTGACACATACCCTGCAGTGGTAGGTGACATTATTGTTGTACAAATATTTTTCTTCATAACTCTTTATTTGTTTATCAGAGAACATCCTTTGGAAACAGAAACAAAGATAATGTTTTCTTCTTCAGTATTCAAATCTTATAATTGTAACTTATTCTCTCATCTCAGAAATTGTCTTCTATTAGTCTAGTCTTTGTCCAGGAAGTGTACTCACTGCAATGTAATGTTATCATGTTTCAATATTAGTGGAGATTACAAGCACCAGATAATAAGACTTGTAGTGTTTGCTAATTCATGAATTGGATAATTCTGACATCACTGTAACTTTTCACACTTTGTAATGTAACAAAACAATCAATTCATGAAGTATAATTTCCCTTCTTGAAAATTCATTGCAATCACAACTTTTTACACTGAGATGCTATCTTTGATTGGATATGTAGCTTGCAGTACCAGCAGCTGCAGATGAGGATGAACTTAGACGTGTTGCTGCGTTCAGAAGTCGAAATAGAATACCAGTGAGTAGCCATGTTGTTTGTCTTTGCCATAACCACAGTCTGGGATGGAGGGACTGTGCCATAACACTTTATTTCAGTTCTATGGTACACCCATGGTATTTTCATATATTAAGTTCAATTTTGTTTAAGAAATGACTAAAATTGAAATTATTTCAAAGTTTAATTACATATTCACGCAACTCACTACATGATATCAACATGTACATGATATCCACATGTACATGGATATTCCATGTACACGTACCATTACAGTATGTCACATTTGCACATTTGTGTTTTTGTTTTATGATTTATGAGCAAGCTGCGGTGTAGTGGGTCTGTCATATCTAATAGCTTTCCAATTCGATGCATATCAATAGCTTCCAAAGAATGCCGCTAACAAGTGTTTTAAAATTTGTGCACAATATGCATATGTAAGATGATGAGAATTTTTCTGATCTTTACAATTTTCTAATTTGGTTGAAAGGGTCCGAGGGATGAACTTATGATGTCATTTGAATACGCAAATTTCTTGGCGCAACTTTCCCATTTTCTTAGTGTCAAATGTATTGTTTTCTGTGGCCTTATAACTTTCAAGTGTAATTTGTACATTACTATATTTGAATATGTAAATGTTTTTATGTTTGTTGTCATATCTTTTCCATTTTTTTCTCTGAAACTTTATGATAGGTCTGAAATGTGATTTCTAGCTTATGAGGGATTTCTAATTTAGGGTTGTACAAATTATCTGACATTTAGACATTTATAATTTTATGGCCAATATATCTCTGAGTCAATATGAAGTGAACATGAATCCAGCCTTTACTTCTATGCAAATTAGAAATCTCTCCCTGAAATAACATGTTTATGTTTACAGGTGTTATCATGGATACATCCTGAAAGTCAAGCAACAATCACAAGATGTAGTCAGCCAATGGTTGGTGTTGGTGGCAAACGAAGCAAAGATGATGAAAAGTACATCCAGCATATCTTAGATGCCAATGCACAGTCACATAAATTAGTTATTATGGATGCTAGACCAAGTGTTAATGCCATGGCAAATAAGGTAAATCACACAAATATCATCTCAATAATTGGATTATGACACAAGTTTTGTGTAGGTCAATAACAGAATCATTTGCATAACATTCTCATTACCAGACTGTTCAAACACTTTGTTTTCATTCATGCCAAGGTCATAATGTCAAAGACCCCACTTGGCTCCATGATCAGAGCCAGTTAAAACCAACTGGCATAGTGATCACAGCCAGTTCCAACCAATAGGCACAGTGGTCACAGCCAGTTAAAACCACTATCACAGTGATCACAGCCAGTAAAAACCACTATCAAAGTGATCACAGCCAGTTAAGAGCAATGTTTTCATTTTACCATTGTTGCAGACCTTTGAATGATAGAGTACTGATCCCATGAAAACAAGTAAAGCATATACAGATGTCTAGTATGCTTTTTATTCAAATTCTTTGAAAACCATTTTCCTTGTAATTTATTGTATCAACAACAATTTTATACCAATTATTATTAAGATTTTCTATGATGAAAGATGGTATGCTGACTAGTTTGACTTTGACTATATTCTTGTATTCTATGTCACCAGAATGATTCATAGGCTAATGTTTAAATTGAGTGATGGTCCTACCCATAGAGTGGCCTGTGGAGGCGCTGTGTTTTGATAAATCAACCATATGTATGTGTCTGTAGTGTGTTTCCAAAGCAGCGCCTACCTTCTATCTCAATCTGAACAGTGTTTTTTTCTCTGCTTATGTCATCTTTAGTTGTCTGTCAAAAATCTATGTGACGTGATTATTTGTCACTTTCAATGACTGTATTTAAAAAGACTGTCTTTCTATTGCCAGGCTAAGGGTGGAGGTTATGAAAGTGAAGAAACTTACCAGAATGCTGAAGTTGTCTTCTTAGACATTCACAACATACATGTCATGAGAGAAAGGTTAGTATCCTATTGTATGTCAGCTTTGAAGTCATTGTAGTATGTACATCTCATTGAAATGTCAGATGTGCTTTCCCTGAAAGTTTCACAAGTTGATGAGAAAATTTCTTCCGAGGAGTAAAGAGTGAAAATGATTTCACAAAAAGGAACATCAATGGATGACAGCAGATATGCCGGAAGCAGATGCAAACTTCATCACTCACATGCTTGTGTTGCATCCAATTACTGCACGTAGGTTTAAGAAGAGTGCCATTATTCTGATTTGATGCCAACATAAGTATCCATGATTGATAATACAAGTACCGGTACATCCTGGTGGTTCCCTAGTGTCAGATCATTAATGTGTAATTGTTATGTGTCCTTCCAGGCAAATCAATAACTGTCCTCCTTCAGTGCTTTGCACCTGGTAGAACTTTTCTAAACTTTTGATGTTTATATTTGCTTGAGTTTTTCAAAGGAAATGACGGCCTCAATATTTCTAGTAAATGAAATCTATTACATCTGAAATACACATTGTATGTGTGATGACATTATTAGAAGACTGCATATCTTGCATTATTAAAACATGAAGATTGGGCCAAAAAAAATAAAATGTGGATCACAAGAAAATAATTCAGCCTAACAGAAACTAAAGAGTGTATTATGTGGCATTACCTTACAGTTTACGTAAACTCAAAGACATATGTTATCCACACATTGATGACAATCACTGGTTATCTAATATTGAATCAACACACTGGTTGGAACATGTCAAGGTAGGGTTTATTGTTCAATATTCCCATTAGATGTTATCCTTTTAAGTATGCTTGCATGTTGCAGACAAATAATGTCTCCTCTGATTTACTGGCTTCTCTGTAAACCATATGGAGCTCATCAGATGGATAAGTGAGTAGGGACATTTGATGTGTCTCAACTTTATGCCATGCTGAACTTCCACTTGTTCAAAAAGGCATTTGAGAACATTTGCTCCTCAGTTCATTACAGTAAAATTCTGTTTTACACGGTACAATTTGCATAACAGTCTCTGTACAAATTTATGAAAGTGACAATGATACTCACTCTGATGCAGTCATCCTTTTTTCTGTTTCCTTTACTTCAGCAATTACATAACTTCACTGGTTTGAGAAGCAGGACTGCTAGTTCCTGGCATTCACTGAGACGTAACATGTAACTTTGTTTTGTAGCTTATTTTAGCAGGAGCAGTACGTATAGCGGACAAATTGGAAAGTCAGAAGACATCAGTTGTATTACATTGCAGTGATGGATGGGATAGAACTGCTCAGTTATCATCGTTAGCGATGATAATGTTAGATCCATACTACAGGACTATCAAGGGCTTTGAGGTACTCATTGAAAAGGAGTGGATATCGTATGGACATAAGTTTGCACAGGTAAGTTTGGCTATGATTTAATTTCCCCTGGCATCACATCAATTTCGTTCAACAACAACTTCATATTCAACATTGACAAAATGAGTTTCACCTTCCCATACTCACAAAATATGTTTTACAGGGGAGATCCTAAGTTTAATTGTTTGAGGGTCTTACACTTTATCCACAGGTAAACAATCAACACTTCTTTAAAATCTATGACTCCTTGTCAAAGAATAAAAGTTGCATTCATCAAGTTGAGGAAACTTGGCTTTCTCAGACTGAAAGTGCATTATCTATCAACATGCTTTAATAAAGCTACATATATTCACAAATTTGTACTCGTGGCTTTGTGTGCACACTGATCAGAAATATTGATGAATTTAGTGGATAGTACATCGCTTGTCATTTGAATTTGGAGTTGCAATGTTTGACACGCAGATTTCTTGACTGTAACATACCAGTTGTTTGACTCATACACAAAATGTCAAAGGATGTGGTGACGATTGTGGCATGTAATCGTACAGAATGTTACAAAGTCGTAACACTGTAGCAAAACTTTGACTTTTCGAAAAAGTGAGAATAATCTTTCTGATCCAGGCGTATGATTGGTTTGACACTTCATTTTTTCCATTGAGTGTTTGTAGTCAAATCAAAACTGAAATTAGTTCAAAGTTACAAATATCATAAACTGAGAGTAAAACTCTAAAACGACAAAGCATTCACTGAAGATAGTCCTAAAAGACAAAGTTTACTAATACAGAAACTTTGCCTTCATTGGTATCAGAATTGAATTGGTAACGTGGAATTGTATGTTGGAAACTGTTTGTAATTCGTAGCATATCTTAACCCATTCGTGTCGGAGATAACTCGGTAGCGGTTCGTCCCATTGACGTTGTGCATTCCACAATTTCTGGATGAAAATCTCTGCGTTAATATATACCAGAGTAATAAAACCTAGAGGATGGTACAAACTTGCAGTTGCTCTTACAATTTCCTGCTTTGTAACAAATGCTTCACTTTCTGGTGATCTGCTTAATTTGTACGAAGTACAGGCAACGAAGTGAATCTGAATCGGTATCCCAGCGTATACCAAGTACATTCGTGATGCTATATGAATAAGAAATATTTGCTCTCGCAACAGTTTCTTTCAACTCAGTGCTGTTAGTAGCCCACTAGCAAAGATTAAAGCTGCGTGATTTCATGAGATTCATTGCCTCAGTATGATAATCTGTGAATTTCTGTTCAGAGTCGCGTCCACTACAAACATTATCAACGTAGATATTTCTGCTTAGATATACTGTGGTCTCAGATCCATCGTTTTCTAAGTGAAACTTGACAGTTGTGTTTAAAATGACTTTAAAGTAGTAAATACAAAATTGATTGTTTGGATCGTGATAAGCACATGAACTTCATGAAATCACGATTGGACTCATCTAGGCCTACTTGTAAGAATGCCTTCTCAATATCTGCGGAAACGCAAAATTTGTGCATGCGGAAGCAGAGCATAATCAAGCAAGATCATTTAGCAGCGATGGCCCTGCGTCTAAGCAGTCATTTAAACGGGGGTGTTTGCAACTTTGCAGCTACAGTTGTAGACAGATAGGCATTGTCTCAGAATTTTTCTTTACCGGATGATGTGGTAAATAATGGCCTGAACTTACATTATTGTTAGCAACCATTTCTATGAAACCGCGTTCCAACTGATTTTTAGCTACTATAGACTATAGTCTATAGAAGCTATTGGGATGGGTATCCGTCCAGCATCCGTTGTCAGTCTGTATGTATGTATGTATGTAGGTATGTATGAAAAATATGATTTTGAGAAACTATTTTTTTTTAATTTTTGATATTGTTGAAAATAGGCAAATTAATGCCAAAAAAGGCGTTTTTGGTAAAAAATCTTCTTCATAACCGCTGGTCAGACAGCTTTGTTATTTGGTATACAGGTCCCTAGGGATAACCCAACTTAGATTTTTTCAAATTGTGATGAAATATGCAAATCTGTATTTTTAAGGAATTTTTTTGTCATTTTTGCTCAAAACTTTATTTCATCAAAACCGCTACAGGTTTCTACAGATGAACTAAATATGATATATTGAATATATGATGAAATCTGCAATTTTGTATTTTTGGTGCAATTTTTGCCATCTTTTGGTTAAAAATGTGTTTCTCAAAATTACTTGTCTGATGCCTGTGATATTTGGTATACAGGTTCCTAGGCTTTATCTTAATGTAATATATTGAAATTATGATGAAATCTTCAATTTTGTATTTTTGCAGCTAATTTTACCATTTTTGGTCAGGCCATCCTGAAATGAGCTATCAAAGATATCCACCTTCATCATCAATACATGTGTCACAAAAAGTTATTCTCAACATAACACAGCAGAGCTCTGTCTACTGTTGGGTCGCTTGGTTTTTCAAAACCGTTTTTCAGAGCTTTAATATTTTGTTTACAGGTCCCTAAGATGACCTTAGTGAGATAATTTCATACAGTCAGGAAATACTTAATTTTGTATCCATGTCTATAGTAGCTTCAGGGACTTTGGCCCTATGTTTGATTAGCTTGTTGTACACCTGTCTCATCACCAGTGTTAATCGTTGGACCATAGCGCATGTTCTTTATTTTCGCAAACATTTCTGTTTGTCAGCAATAGAGGGTGATCTTGGCACCAGGGAAGTTTTGTGACATATCAGTTGTTTTCTGAGTCGCTTGTTTTAGTTTTAGTAAGATGTTTTAGTTTTGATGTAAGATGTTTGGTTTTGGTGTAACTAGCATAAGTAACTTCTTGCTGACTGACAGGCTTGTCAGTAATGCCAATACTCTCAACATTCCAGAAGTTTTGAAGCAAACTATTTACCCAGAGGTATGTGTGGCAACATGCATTACAGTAGAGGTGGGGAGGGGACTGGAATTTGGATGTGGCAAGGGCCCAGACAACAAATAACCCATTTAGAAGACACAGCAGTGGGTCCCTGTCCATGGATAAAGTGATCGCCAACAAATGAATAATAGAAATCTAAGCCTACCAAAATTGAAATTTCAAAATCATGCGCATCAGATACAGGGATTGCTAATTCTGACTCTTGCAATTAAGGAAATTTGGCAATACTAGCACTAGATTTCAAGTTATTTCTAAGTGGAGTATTTATCTGAGGCACAGTTAAAGTACGTATATTAATATTACAACCATCATGACCATTAGGTATAATTACCGTAATCTCTGCAATCTTAATTGATCGCAAACCAGTGGATTTCGCTCCAAGTGTGGAAACGTTTATAAGTTCAGAGTCACGTTTATCAAAGTCTATACTGATTGATCTTGTGGTACACCCAGTGCTGAAACTTCTTTGTGAGCCGTCATCAAAGAGCAATATTGCCATTTCAGATTTTGTTGATCCCTTGTTGGTCTTGATGTCTGCGATGGCAGTCTTCAGCAGCACTGATGAATTTCGGCTGACATCGGACGATACTAATGTGCCAACATCATCCCTCATTGTGGCCGGGTGTGTTGGCATCTCTCCGGTGCATATTGTGATATGGTATTTGCGTTTGCAGACTTAGCAGATGAATTTTGATTTATAGTCTGAAGGGAGATGAGCACCAAGGCAGTTGTAACACAGTCTGTCTAGTTTGATGATTTCTAGTTGTTTGGTCTTGTCGGTGACCACTGTGCAATCTGTTGGTTTATGCCCGATCTTCTTACAAAACGCACAATGTTGTGGTTTCAATGTTTTCTGACAAGTTGTTGTCAGAAAGGCGGCAGTAGCAGGTGGTTGGTCGGTTAGTTCAAGTTCAAAGTCAAGAGTAGTCTCACCTGCCCTGTCGGCATTTATTTCTTGTTGAATGAATTCTCTTAGACTCTTCAATGTCCAGTGGCTCCTGCCAACTTTGCTGTTTGACTGCAATGATACTGATTTACCTCACTGCCATAAAACCTAGGTTTTTACCAAGGCCAGCTTCTGTATAGAGGAAAACACACACAATTCTACACAAACTTTTTGAATTCATACCATGATCTCTACAACCAAATTCGGTCAAATATTCCGTGCCTCAGTTGATGTAAGAGTCAAATTCAGTATGAGAACAAAGAAAGTGTTGCCATCACTCTGTCAAAAACGAGTGAGATAGACATTCTGGATCTGAAATGTAGAGTATTGTAAAATCAAGATAACAGTTGTTGTCGGTTATTCATTGGCACCTAACAATGCAAAACGCTTGAAGTTTGGCAAGTCTTCAGTCACAGACAGCAAAGATGAGTGTGTGCATGGAAAGAATGTATGATTCTCTAGCTATGAATTCAGAACACCTATAGAAATAGAAATAGATGAAATTCAGATGGTATGGGGTCTGGAAGAAGAAATGAAATTGATTGATACGAGTTTTCTTCGTGTGAATAAAAAGTACACACTAACCACAGACTTTGGAAGTTGGAACAATCAAGTGCAGCAAGTGTCATCTACGGGAAGGTCATACCCTCTGTAAATGCCCAAATGGTCAGTGTATATCAGCTGCAGTTTGTGGAAATCTATCTAAACCTAAGAATGAAAAGGATACAGTGGCTACTTTTGAGTGCCAATTTGAGGCAGCTCTCATCTACAGCAACAAAGAAAATTATCTCTGTGAAACATTCATATTAGAACCTATTTTCTTGGCCATGGCCATGACCAAGAATACAGGTTTTAAACTGTGATATTAGCATACTGAAGAAGAATCACTATTGTAGGAAACTCGAAAGTGCATGAAAATTTCGCTGAGGAAGGCTAGCACTTCCAGCGCCTTTTGAGTCAGTTTGATAGAAGCACTGGGTGAGCCCTGAGGAAAGATACTGTGAAGAAAACGTTAAAAAGAAAAGACATAATATTTCCCAATACTACGACAGACAGCGAGGACCATCAAACTGTAGCACCAGATAGGCATGAAGCAGTCACAGCGACTGATAATTGTCATCAAGTTTATGCATTTTGTCAACACTGAAATGTACAAACTGATTATTCCATGAAATAAAACTACCATTGTGTAACATGTCTTTCAGAACAGAAAGAAAAATTATTATGATAGTAACTAAGTAGGCTTGATGAATGAATGAATGAATGAATGCTTTATTTCACCAGATGCTTCACAGTATGTACAATAATGAAAATTATCAGAAAACTGTGTATTACTGAAATCGTACAAAGTCAAAGAAAAGAAAGGAACATTGCAATATTGTAAAATCTGGTGGGGGCCATGAAAATAGTCTAAAAGGACTAGTCGAGTTCATGGCCCGTGAGTATACTAATAACTATTCGGTACAAGCTTAAGTGTGATGGAGGATAGAAACAAACACAGATTTAATGTAAATTCAGTAAGTGATGTTTCAATGCAGACTTGAAAACTTGTCTACGTGACAATTGTTTGAGATAGTCAGGCAGCGAATTCCAGTGTTTCACAGCTGCATACCTAATGTTATGTTGTGAAATGTCAAATTTGAGCCTGGAATACGAAAATTTTCAACTTGTGTTAATCGTGTTGGATACGAGTGCTTTGGAATCTCAAAATAGTGTTCAACTGTATGAGGAAGATTGTTATGTTTCAAATCATAAACAAACATACAAGTACAATATTTACTCAGTTTGTAGATATCTAAAATATTCAGTTTGTAAAACAGAGGTTCGGAATGAGCAATGAAATGAGAAAAGGTAATTGAGCGAACAATCCGTTTCTGAAGGCGAAAAATTGGCTCTAAATAGCTGAAATAAGTGTTTCCCCAGATTTCCAAACAGTACATTATATGAGGTAAGATAAAAGCATTATATAGTTGAATGAGAATGGATTTTGGAACATAGTGTCTTAGTCGTGTAATAATACCAATTTTGGGTGTAATTACTTCAATGACCTTTCGTATATGATATTTCCATGACAAAGATGAATCTATTGTAACTCCTAAATAGCTTGCACAAGAAACTTGTTCTATTGTATCATTCCCAATTGACAGATTTCCTTCAAATGTGGTGTTTCGCTGTGGCGTCTTTATGATCATATAATTGGTTTTGTCAACGTTGACTGTGAGTTTGTTGGCCATACACCAACTGATAATTTCATTAAATTTGGCGTTAATTTGAGTAAGATTTACATTCTGGGTACGTAGAGATTTAAAAATATTTGTATCATCTGCAAAAAGTCTACAATTAAAATAGTCTGTTGAATTACAAATATCGTTAATATATACCAAGAATAAAGTCGGACCCAGAATGGAACCCTGCGGTACACCACATTTGATTTGCCTGTAACAAGAAGATTTACCATTGACAATTACAAATTGATTACGACTTGTTAAATAACTATGAAATAACTTTAGTGATGGACCTCGCACTCCATAATGATGTAGTTTGTGAAGAAGGATATCATGATCTATAGTGTCAAAGGCTTTTTTCAAATCAACAAAAATACCTAATGTTACATAGCCAAGGTCCATCTTCTCTATAAGATCAGCAACAATGTCAGCGAGGGCAACTTTAGGACTGTATTTTTTGCGAAATCCATACTGCGTATCAATTAAAATATCGTACTTGTCAAGAAAAGAAACCAGTTGTTTGTTGATAACTGCTTCAAAATTTTACTAAAGACGGGCAGAATTGAAATTGGCCTGTAATTACCAACATCAAATGGACAACCTTTTTTATAAAGAGGGGTAATTTTTGCTACTTTTAGACTATCAGGAAAAACACCATTTGAAATCGAAAGATTGATAATATGTGAAAGAGGGCCAGCGATATACTCAGCTGCATGGATAGTCAAAAGAGGATGAGTAAAATCATAACCAGGTGTTTTTGAGGAATCCAGGGAGAGTATTTCTTTCATAATGTCTCCTGGAACAACTGGTTGAAAAAAGAAAGAATTGCTACGACTCTGCTTCAAATAATTCTGGAAATTGATATCAGTGGAAATTTTGGACGCCAAATTGGGCCCAATATCAGAGAAATACTCACAAAATTCATTTGCAATATCTGTACTCTCTGTTATCACCTTGCCGCCAATTTCACTGAGTTCTAATTTATTTGGGGCCATACTACTCCCATTATTTCTATTGAGAATTTCATTTATAACATTCAATGTTTTTCCAGAATTCCCACTTACAGAGTTTAATTTATTACAATAATACATTTTCTTTGCGTGTTTTAAAACCTTGGTTAAGACATTACGGTAATTCTTATATATCATTATAATATCATCGTTCATGGGACGCTTCTTACTCTTTGAGAAGAGCAAATGTTTTTTCTTGATAGAAATAAGCAAGCCTTTTGTTATCCATGGTTTCCGAATTGACTTACTACGGTGTTTTTTTGTCGTCAAGGGTACGTGTTTCATTGCAATAGCGTGAAATTTTTCATGAAATATATTGTAGGCATCATTCGCATTGCTGCAATCATACACTTCCTGCCATGAAGTACTACTCAAGTCAGTCAGAAAGGACTCACGATTGTAACTAGAAAAGTCGAAACATGTGTGTTGCGTATGCTGTTTGAATACATGCTTCATGATGTAAATTGACACTACCTAAAATTGCATTATTGGAAATAATGTAATGCAAGGAAGCATTGGTTGATTGGAGGAATAATTGTCTGATTATTATTTGTCAATTAATCATTTCCTGACCTTGAACTTGTGCAGTAATACGCATTTCATGCATATGCACAGAACAGAGTGGTAGTACAACAAGGTTTGGGCCAGTTCTCGAATAACTCGGAAATGTGCCATGTGGAATCAGCAACTTGAAACTCATTCTTCCCATAAAACATTTTTGTTAGGTCACATATCCTTTCAATGCATTAGTGGTTTTGTACATGTACAATATAGTATGTACGGTCATTGCATCAATCATAGTCATTACCATGAATTCATTCTCGCGATGGTTTCATTTATCATGTCTAAAATCAGGGTCGAATATATGCATGGTCACCCATTCATGTAGTATCTTTCAACATGTCAAACAATATAAGTAGTATCTCGTATCAAACAAAATTCATAAAAAATGGCCGACTTTGTCCCTTTAATGAATTTGTACATGTATTTAGGAAATATTTCACACATTATCCTTTTCAATAATAAGCTGTATGTTTAAAGACAAAACTACTTGAAACAAAACCGGCAAAGAAGGCAACAGCTCAGATAAATTTATACATATTCATTCTTCATTTTACTGTTAAAAATTTCAAAATTTATCACTAAGGCCATAATTTTCATGTATTTTTCCTATGATAAGACTCATAAAGAATAAATATCAATTTTCAATAAAGTTACCAAAACATAATCATTCTTTTGCGCAAATGATGTGTATTCTGATCAACCATAACAATTAGTTAGAATTGAAGGAAAAATCAGAGTTGTCATTCAAAATTGAATGAGTGTCTACTTTTTGTTTTGATGACAGAGGATTGGCCATGGAGACAAGAACCACACTGATGCAGATAGATCTCCAATATTTTCACAATTCATTGACGCTGTATGGCAAATGACCAGACAGGTAATACTCAACGTCTATTGTACATTATGGCAAATGACCAGACAGGTAATACTCAATGTGTATTGTACATTATGGCAAATGACCAGACTGTAATATGCAATATCTATTGTACATTATGGCAAATGACCAGACAGGTAATACTCAATGTGTATTGTACATTATGTACATTATGGCAAACAACCAGACAGGTAATATTCAATATCTATTGTACATTATGGCAAATGACCAGACAGGTAATACTCAATGTGTATTGTACATTATGTACATTATGGCAAACAACCAGACAGGTAATATTCAATATCTATTGTACATTATGGCAAATGACCAGACAGGTAATACTCAATGTCTATTATACATTATGGCAAATGACCAGACTGTAATACTCAATGTCTATTGTACATCATGGCAAACAACCAGACAGGTAATACTCAATGTCTATTGTACATTATGGCAAACGACCAGACAGGTAATACTCAATGTCTATTGTACATTATGGCAAACGACCAGACAGGTAATACTCAATGTCTATTATACATTATGGCAAACGACCAGACAGGTAATACTCAATGTCTATTGTACATTATGGCAAACGACCAGACAGGTAATACTCAATGTGTATTGTACATTATGTACATTATGGCAAACAACCAGACAGGTAATATTCAATATCTATTGTACATTATGGCAAATGACCAGACAGGTAATACTCAATGTCTATTGTACATTATGGCAAATGATCAGACTGTAATACGCAATATCTCTTGTACATTATGGCAAATGACCAGATAGGTAATACTCAATGTTATTGTACATTATGGCAAACAACCAGACAGGTAATACTCAACGTCTATTGTACATTATGGCAAACAACCAGACAGGTAATACTCAATGTGTATTGTACATTATGTACATTATGGCAAACAACCAGACAGGTAATATTCAATATCTATTGTACATTATGGCAAATGACCAGACAGGTAATACTCAATGTCTATTGTACATTATGGCAAATGACCAGACAGGTAATACTCAACGTCTATTGTACATTATGGCAAATGACCAGACAGGTAATACTCAATGTCTATTGCACATTATGTACATTATGGCAAACGACCAGACACTCAATATCTATTGTACATTATGGCAAACGACCAGACAGGTAATACTCAATATCTATTGTACACCATGGCAAATGACCAGACTGTAATACTCAATGTCTATTGTACATTATGGCAAATGACCAGACAGGTAATACTCAACGTCTATTGTACATTATGGCAAATGACCAGACTGTAATACTCAATGTCTATTGTACATTATGTACATTATGGCAAACGACCAGACACTCAATGTCTATTGTACATTATGGCAAACGACCAGACAGGTAATACTCAATATCTATTGTACATTATGGCAAATGACCAGACTGTAATACTCAATGTCTATTGTACATTATGGCAAATGACCAGACAGGTAATACTCAACGTCTATTGTACATTATGGCAAATGACCAGACTGTAATACTCAATATCTATTGTACATTATGGCAAATGACCAGACTGTAATACTCAATATCTATTGTACATTATGGCAAATGATCAGACTGTAATACGCAATATCTATTGTACATTATGGCAAATGACCAGACTGTAATATGCAATATCTATTGTACATTATGGCAAATGACCAGACTGTAATATGCAATATCTATTGTACATTATGGCAAATGACCAGACTGTAATACGCAATATCTATTGTACATTATGGCAAATGACCAGACAGGTAATACTCAATATCTATTGTACATTATGGCAAATGACCAGACAGGTAATACTCAATATCTATTGTACATTATGGCAAATGACCAGACTGTAATACTCAATGTCTATTGTACATTATGGCAAATGACCAGACTGTAATACTCAATGTCTATTGTACATTATGGCAAATGACCAGACAGGTAATACTCAATATCTATTGTACATTATGGCAAATGACCAGACAGGTAATACTCAATATCTATTGTACATTATGGCAAATGACCAGACTGTAATACTCAATGTCTATTGTATATTATGGCAAATGACCAGACTGTAATACTCAATATCTATTGTACATTATGGCAAATGACCAGACTGTAATACTCAATGTCTATTGTACATTATGGCAAATGACCAGACAGGTAATACTCAATATCTATTGTACATTATGGCAAATGACCAGACTGTAATACTCAATGTCTATTGTACATTATGGCAAATGACCAGACAGGTAATACTCGATATCTATTGTACATTATGGCAAATGACCAGACTGTAATACTCAATGTCTATTGTATATTATGGCAAATGACCAGACTGTAATACTCAATATCTATTGTACATTATGGCAAATGATCAGACTGTAATACGCAATATCTATTGTAAATTATGGCAAATGACCAGACTGTAATACTCAATGTCTATTGTACATTATGGCAAATGACCAGACAGGTAATACTCAATATCTATTGTACATTATGGCAAATGACCAGACAGGTAATACTCGATATCTATTGTACATTATGGCAAATGACCAGACTGTAATACTCAATGTCTATTGTACATTATGGCAAATGACCAGATAGGTAATACTCAATGTCTATTGTACATTATGGCAAATGACCAGACAGGTAATACTCAATGTCTATTGTACATTATGGCAAATGACCAAACAGGTAATACTCAATGTCTATTGTACATTATGGCAAATGACCAGACAGGTAATACTCAATGTCTATTGTACATTATGGCAAATGACCAGACAGGTAATACTCAATGTCTATTGTACATTATGTACATCATGGCAAATGACTAGACTGTATTACGCGATATCTATTGTACATATGCCTTTATGGTAAAATAATGAAATAATTTTGGTCTAAACCCACAAAAGGAAATTCACTGTAATTTTCTTTTCCTGTATTTCAGTTCCCAAGTGCATTTGAATTCAACGAGAACTTTCTGATCACAATATTAGATCATCTCTATAGTTGTTTGTTTGGTACATTCCTCTTCAACTGTGACAAGGAAAGATCCAAAGAGGTAAGGCATAGACAGCTATATTGTGTCATAATTTATCCAGGACTTTGCAACTATAGTAGTTCAGAATGCGAGGTGCACATATGAAAATATCATTTCACTGGTCTGAAAGGTCAAAGAATACCACTTGATCCAAAAGAATTTCAGGCAAAAAGCCTTATTGGGCTGTAGGACATCAAAAATATGACCTTGATCATAGCAACTGCTCATGTAAGAACTGTTTTTCCTTACCTCCTCCTTACAACATCTCACAAAGTCTCACTCTACTTGATAACTGAGAGACATCGTAATATTTCTATACCGTTCTCTCTTCTTTCAAAGCCATCTAATCCATTGTTTTCATTCATTTTTCATCAGGATGTCAAAACCAAGACAGTTTCACTTTGGTCTCACATTAACAGTCAGATAGAAGATTTTACAAACCCACTCTATGCTGCCTATCTCAACCAACATGTACTTTTCCCAGTTGCCAGTATGAGAAGAATTGAACTGTGGACAAATTATTATGTCCGCTGGAATCCTAAAATGAGACCACAGGTAAAGTACTACACTTACATTTTGATTGGTCACATTTTTTGCCGAGTTTCACGTTTCACACCAAACCATTAATTATGGTTTCATAGCTTTGTCAGTACTTGTGAATTTACAAGATCATTCAAATTGTTACAGAGTAGCACTATTATCATATTCGTGCCACATTTTACACACATCAGAGCGTGTGCGTACCATTGGTATCTGCACTGTAGTGCAATACCAAAAACATCATGCCATAACCTTATGTTAATGAGCACTTGTAACCTGGGCTACTTTTGTTTGTCAACAACTAGTATCCTGTTAGGAAACTGAAAATGGTTATCTGCAAGCTTCACAAGAGAAACAATGATAAAACTTGAATACTTATATTTTTGGGGCAATTTTGCCAATTATGGTCAATCAGAATGTTTTTCTAGACAGGTGAATGATATTTAATGTCAGTACTCAGGCAAAGTACACTACCAATGACGTATGCCACCAACAGTTGCTGCCAGAACTGATGTATGCAAATGATCACCAGTTGGATAGCATATTCAGAAATTTGCTGCTGATATTCAAATGTTTCCCAAGTTCATCAGTTTTCCCTTAATTGACAAACCCGCCAACATGGTGACACACCTACTGTATTATCTAAATTCTCTTAAATATCACAGCAGAGCTATATTAGTCACTACATCGCATGTAGAATTGCAGTGCATTGAATTAAAGGAATATTGTAACACAATCATATTTGTTGAATTAACATATATATGCTGAATACTCGATTGTGAATTGTGTGTTGTATTAAATGTTACTAAATGTCAAAACCATGTACGTTCTCAGTCTATGAACTTAGCATTATTGAAGTGAATGTTTGACCTCAATTGCGACAGGAACCAATTCATCAGAGGAATCGTGAACTTCTTGAACTCAGAGCTCAGTTGCAACGTAAAGTAGAAGAGTTACAACGAGAGATTGACAGCAGGGAAGCCAGAGAATTGGGACTACAGACTCCACCACCAGGAGCCAGCTCACCAACCAGAGTTGCTAGCCCAGTCAATGCAAGCTAAAATTATCACAGTTACTGTGTCTTGTCTTCATTCAAAGTCAAAGAATACCAGTGCAACTCAGACATACAAGTATTTAGATTTCCATGTTAGTCATAGACTTTGACATTGCCAGGAATTGAGATATGCAAGTACATGTATCTTGTTCAGATGTAAATAGATTCTTGGCATTGGATTGGTATTCATTGCTCTTGTTGCTGTGTACTATAACACTTTAAAAACACAAAATCCTATTAATATATTCATTTATTTGCATGGAGTTGCTATAAACACTCTGAAAATTCAAACATTTTCATGTTGACTGTTTATAAACAAACATTTATGACAGAGTCCGTTTCAGAAATATTCTTGAAAAAGTACTCTGGATGTGGTTTGTTTTCAAATCGTAACACAAAGTCTCTTTCATTAAAATATTTATGGAGAAAAATTTAAAAAGTTAGAGGGACACACTTTATTTAAATTTGCTTTGATATCAAAGAATTCTTGCCATGTGGAAAAAACAGATACATTGTGAAAAGCACATGACCTATGAAATATTCTTAGATGTATCAGATGACAAAATATGAGTTAGTTTGGAAAATATCTTCATTGAAGTTTGTTACAGCTGTTATGATAGCTACAGATAGGAAAGTATATCGGTATTTTGAAAACAAAATTACCAGACGGGGTAATTAAAATGAAAAATTGCCAAAACTCAGCACAAATGTAATGGAAATACTAATATAATGATTACTTCCAAAGCTTAACATTGGACCACATCTGTCGTGACAGCATGCAATAATCTCCATCTTCACATCTTGGCTTTTAAACTCATTCGTCTTGTTCTGAAATTTAATGTTTGTTGTCACACAACATAAAATTCAATGAAAAATGTTTGAAACAATACTTCATTTGTAGAATGATAAATATGGACAATGGCAGATTGCCCTGGCAACATTCAGTCATACTTTGGTATGTTGCCTTATACTTAATGTACATTCTTTAATTCTACGGTCATATTTGCCAAGTAGTTTCAGAGCAATTGGCCTTTCATCGTTGGATGAAGAAAAAGCCATGACAACAAACAGTGAATTACAGAGTCATTTCTGTTATCAGTTTAACGTTCATTTAATTAATAATTATAATAATATTAAATAATAGTATACTTTGTTTAAGCACTTTTGTCATTAAAGGCATTTGGAAAAGCTTACAAGAAGACAGATAAACAGATAGGTATCATAGTATAGATAGACAGCAGGGAGAGGTATACTGTATTTGTTTTCCAAAATGTTGACTATACAAACCAGACCAAAGTTCACCATATGGAAATACTAGGAGGACATACAGTCATCATTTCATTCAAAGGCCTTTGCCATTGTTTATTCAGACAATGTACCAGAAGCTGTTGCAATCAACACTGATACCCAGATACAGTCAACAGTCAAACTGGACTTCATGACCAAGTCATTTATTCAGTTGGTAGAATCTGCAAAACACTATAGTGTCAAAAACTTTAGAAATTATTTGTTATTTTGAAGAGAAGCAGAAAATTGTTTTTGACTTTTATGTTTGTCAGTACACTGAAAGAATTATTTCCTGATTTAAACAACAGTAAGATATTCACAGATTTTTGCTGATTTCAAGTGAGAGCATGTGCAATTACACATTTGCATGTACCTTTGAAAAGATGAATCAAAATAAATACAGTGGCAGTATGAACTATAACACAGAGAACTTTGTTTTGTCAATGCTTTGCTCTGACCTCGTCAAGCTTTGTTCAAAATTGATTTACTGATTGTTAGATTGGTGTGTGCTTTATTTATGGTTGATTGTGTCCTAGGCATAGTGATTACACCATATGTGGAGAGAGAGAGAGAGAGAGAGAGAGAGAGAGAGAGAGAGAGAGAGAGAGAGAGAGAGAGACTGTATATGTGAATGGAGGAGTTCACAAAAACATTTAATGCTACTGTGACACCGTACTTTTTGGATTAGCATTAATCTAGCCATATAGCATCATGATCTGTTGACTGGCTGCATAGAGTAGTGGGGTCATGACCCGTTGACTGGCTGTAATAGATCATGACCCGTTGACTGGCTGTATAGAGTAATAGGGTCATGACCCGTTGACTGGCTGTATAGAGCAGTAGGGTCATGACCCGTTGACTGGCTGTATAGAGCAGTAGGGTCATGACCCGTTGACTGGCTGCATAGAGTAGTGGGGTCATGACCCGTTGACTGGCTGTAATAGATCATGACCCGTTGACTGGCTGTAATAGATCATGACCCGTTGACTGGCTGTATAGAGTAATAGGGTCATGAACCATTGACTGGCTGTATAGAGCAGTAGGGTCATGACCCGTTGACTGGCTGCATAGAGTAGTGGGGTCATGACCCGTTGACTGGCTGTACAGAGTAATAGCATTTTATTTTTCAGTTGTGGAAGGTGTATGCTTTCAAAAAGTCATCTGATGCAGTCCTCAAGCAACTAACTTGAATGGAAAGTCAAGCCAAACAGGAGTTTCAAAGCTGTTTATACACCACTATAATTGCTCCGAAAACATTGCCAACTTGCTAATCCGCTGTCCTTATCAGCGGATTAATTGATTGAGTCAACACCACAGCTGTGCCACAGTCTGACATGGCAGTAAAAATAATAAGTTGGAGAGGAGATAAGTGACTTGCCGGTAATATATAAGGCAGTCAGACGGTGTGGAGTCGAAACCTTTATTTGAAATACCACAGTCAAAATTAATAAAATTACTTGTAGTAATAAAGAAAGCAGTCAGACGGTTTGGAGTTGAACTCTTTATTTGAAATATCACAGTCAAAATTAATAAAATCAAATAATGTAAACCGTTGCACAAAAAACCCTCCCTCCCCATCCCAGGGGACTGATTTCTTTCCCCTGTGCTTGTAAGTTACTTATTAGTCAAAATGTGTGGAGATGATTATTTAGCGTACCCTGGCTAAATCATCAAGGTGTCACAGGGCCCTTACAGATTTCTCTCACAGATGGTAGAAAAGGTATATTACATTTACTTCAGTCTATTACTCTTTGAAAGCCTGCTGGATAATAGGTCTGTGGTAAAATTTTAGGTGGAGTCACAAGTAGAGCTGTTTTGTGTAATTATCCCAAGTCTTCTTGGCAGTGTCAAAAATAATAAATAAAACAATGCAAGATACCTAACTTTCCAATCTTGCGTAACTGTTCAATAGAAATGGCAAGGAAACAACAAAAAAACAAGTAGATCTTACTACAAAACATATTTCCACATTGATTTATTCATCCTATTTCAAGAAAAAACATCAGTTGTGTACTTTGTGACTTTGTGTACTTTGTTGTTGATGGTATTACAAAAAAGAAGTGCTGCGCAATTTATATTGATGAGGGCAGCAGTGGCCCGTGTACCTCTTACTAGACTTCACAGTTAGACACAGACCATTACACAGATTTAGAATTCGTTTTCTGATCACCAACAGTTACTTTTATTTTGTTCAGTTTCAAAAACTACTTTAATTTGGAAAGACAGTCTTGTAAAAACCAACTAGCTTACTGAAGGAAAAGTTGTGGATATAAACGAAGCTTTTGCAAATCTTCATGGACCAATTCCCCTGGTGTACAAATGATAAAACCGACTTCAACAGTATGGCAATATGTTACTCTCTTATTCAACAAGTCTTTAGGAATGCTTGCTTATCGGTTGTCCTTCTCTATTTCCAGGTTTTATTTTATATGCACTGTCTCGAAGTGCCATCTTTCACATAACAATCCTATATTCAGCTTAAGGTCACAATTCCCATGATATTAACTTTTGGTAAGCCTTCAAAATTGACACAATGACATGTACAAAGATAGACCATAGACATTTCCCATATCAATAGCCCCATCTTGCCGACACATACACAGATAGACAATAGACATTTCCCATACCAATAGCCCATCTTGCCAACACATACACAGAGAGACAATAGACATTTCCCATATCAATAGCCCCATCTTGCCGACACATACACAGTTAGACAATAGACATTTCCCATATCAATAGCCCCATCTTGCCGACACATACACAGAGAGACAATAGACATTTCCCATACCAATGGCCCATCTTGCCGACACATACACAGATAGACAATAGACATTTCCTATATCAATAGCCCCATCTTGCCGACACATACACAGAGAGACAATAGACATTTCCCATATCAATAGCCCCATCTTGCCGACACATACACAGTTAGACAATAGACATTTCCCATATCAATAGCCCCATCTTGCCGACACATACACAGAGAGACAATAGACATTTCCCATATCAATAGCCCCATCTTGCCGACACATACACAGAGAGACAATAGACATTTCCCATATCAATAGCCCCATCTTGCCGACACATACACAGAGAGACAATAGACATTTCCCATATCAATAGCCCCATCTTGCCGACACATACACAGAGAGACAATAGACATTTCCCATACCAATAGCCCATCTTGCCGACACATACACAGAGAGACAATAGACATTTCCCATACCAATAGCCCATCTTGCCGACACATACACAGAGAAACAATAGACATTCCCCATACCAATAGCCCATTTTGCCGACACATATACAGATATACAATAGACATTTCCCAATACCAATAGCCCACTTTGCCGACACATACACAGAGACAATAGACATTTCCCATACCAATAGCCCATCTTGCCGACACATACACAGTTAGACAATAGACATTTCCCATACCAATAGCCCATCTTGCCGACACATACACAGAGACAATAGACATTTCCCATACCAATAGCCCCATCTTGCCGACACATACAAAGATAGACCATAGACATTTCCCATACCAATAGCCCATCTTGCCGACACATACATAGTTGGACAATAGACATTTCCCATACCAATAGCCCATCTTGCTGACACATACACAGAGAGACAATAGACATTTCCCATACCAATAGCCCATCTTGCCGACACATACATAGAGAGACAATAGACATTTCCCATACCAATAGCCCATCTTGCCGACACATACACAGAGACAATAGACATTCCCCATACCAATAGCCCATTTTGCCGACACATATACAGATATACAATAGACATTTCCCAATACCAATAGCCCATTTTGCCGACACATACACAGAGACAATAGACATTTCCCATACCAATAGCCCATCTTGCCGACACATACACAGAGACAATAGACATTTCCCATATCAATAGCCCCATCTTGCCGACACATACACAGTTAGACCATAGACATTTCCCATACCAATAGCCCATCTTGCCGACACATACACAGAGACAATAGACATTTCCCATACCAATAGCCCATCTTGCCGACACATACATAGTTTGACAATAGACATTTCCCATACCAATAGCCCATCTTGCCGACACATACACAGAGACAATAGACATTTCCCATATCAATAGCCCCATCTTGCCGACACATACACAGTTAGACCATAGACATTTCCCATACCAATAGCCCATCTTGCCGACACATACACAGATAGACAATAGACATTTCCCATATCAATAGCCCATCTTGCCGACACATACACAGTTAGACCATAGACATTTCCCATACCAATAGCCCATCTTGCCGACACATACACAGAGACAATAGACATTTCCCATACCAATAGCCCATCTTGCCGACACATACACAGTTAGACAATAGACATTTCCCATACCAATAGCCCATTTTGCCGACACATACACAGATAGACAATAGACATTTCCCATATCAATAGCCCCATCTTGCCGACACATACACAGTTAGACATAGACATTTCCCATACCAATAGCCCATCTTGCCGACACATACACAGATAGACAATAGACATTTCCCATATCAATAGCCCATCTTGCGGACACATACACAGTTAGACCATAGACATTTCCCATATCAATAGCCCCATCTTGCCGACACATACACAGATATACAATAGACATTTCCCAATACCAATAGCCCATCTTGCCGACACATACACAGAGACAATAGACATTTCCCATACCAATAGCCCATCTTGCCGACACATACACAGTTAGACAATAGACATTTCCCATACCAATAGCCCATCTTGCCGACACATACACAGATAGACAATAGACATTTCCCATAACAATAGCCCCATCTTGCCGACACATACACAGATAGACAATAGACATTTCCCATACCAATAGCCCATCTTGCCGACACATACACAGAGACAATAGACATTTCCCATACCAATAGCCCATCTGGCCGACACATACATAGTTGGACAATAGACATTTCCCATACCAATAGCCCATCTTGCCGACACATACACAGATACACAATAGACATTTCCCATACCAATAGCCCATTTTGCCGACACGTACACAGTTAGACAATAGACATTTCTCAATACCAATAGCCCATCTTGCCGACACATACACAGATAGACAATAGACATTTCCCATATCAATAGCCCATCTTGCCGACACATACACAGTTAGACCATAGACATTTCCCATACCAATAGCCCATCTTGCCGACACATACACAGAGACAATAGACATTTCCCATACCAATAGCCCATCTTGCCGACACATACACAGTTAGACAATAGACATTTCCCATACCAATAGCCCATCTTGCCGACACATACACAGATAGACAATAGACATTTCCCATATCAATAGCCCCATCTTGCCGACACATACACAGATATACAATAGACATTTCCCAATACCAATAGCCCATCTTGCCGACACATACACAGAGACAATAGACATTTCCCATACCAATAGCCCATCTTGCCGACACATACACAGTTAGACAATAGACATTTCCCATACCAATAGCCCATCTTGCCGACACATACACAGATAGACAATAGACATTTCCCATATCAATAGCCCATCTTGCCGACACATACACAGAGACAATAGACATTTGCCATACCAATAGCCCATCTTGCCGACACATACATAGTTGGACAATAGACATTTCCCATACCAATAGCCCATCTTGCCGACACATACACAGATACACAATAGACATTTCCCATACCAATGGCCCATTTTGCCGACACGTACACAGTTAGACAATAGACATTTCTCAATACCAATAGCCCATCTTGCCATATACAGATGAAGCAAGGCCATTTTATTACTACTACAAAACAAAAATTTTCATTAAAAAATTTAATGGTAAATATAATTCTACAGATTCTTTACACCGCAACCATTTATGATAAAATACATTTTCCATTAACTGAAATGTTTATATGTACTGTTGATTCAAATTTGATATTTGTATCTAATAAAGATATTGAGCTTTCAAGTATATTTCAAGTCAATCTATATTAGTATACATTGTCAATCTATACTACTATACTTTCTGTCAATCTTTACTAGTATACATTCTGTCAATCTATACAAGTATACTTTCTGTCAATCTATACTAGTATACTTTCTGTCAATCTATACTATACTTTCTGTCAATCTATACTAGTATACTTTCTGTCAATCTATACTAGTATACTTTCTGTCTATACTAGTATACTTTCTGTCAATCTATACTAGTATACTTTCTGTCAATCTATACTAGTATACTTTCTGTCAATCTATACTAGTATACTTTCTGTCAATCTATACTAGTATACTTCCTGTCAATCTATACAAGTATACTTTCTGTCAATCTATACTAGTATACTTTCTGTCAATCTATACTAGTATACTTCCTGTCAATCTATACTGGTGGTTTGAATGGTAAGACACTGAAGACAGTTTCTTTCAAATTAAATCCTGCATATTTCAGTAGCAAACACTGGGTGATGCCCAAACAACTCTGTACAAGCAGTATCTGCAACATCTTGACACACAACTTGAATGGCGGCATTCTGCAAACAGAAAAATGTCATTGATGATAAAAAGCAACGACATAATCAAGTCATAATTTGGTACATGTACATATACCAGTAATACAAGACTCCTTGCAAAGATGATTTTTAAATTCTGTTATATTTTGAAACAAGGTATCAGCATATATATTTCATCATGCTGCAGTACTCTGAATAATACATCTAGATGGACATCTCACATGGAAGGACATATGCCTCACTATCAGTAAATAAAATGATATGTCATAGTGGATATGTAACAAACCCATGTACGAAATGAATCCAAGATATTCCAAACAGTCACGTGATGATGATGGAAATTTCTATAAAAAGTTAATTTTCAAATTCTGACATGACATAATGATACCTACCTTTTCTCTGCATCTTCTACATAACTGGCGAAGTACTGATGCCGTGCATATAAGTACACTAAGCCAATCACAAAGGATATCACTGTAATCAAATGGTAATAACATTATCAATGGTGTTTGCATACAGTCGAAGATTTCCCAACCCTCCTGTCCTTTCACTGTAGCCAGTAATTTGTAAAGTCAACAATGTTGACATCGTGTCATTGCTCCCAGTATCATCCAGTCACGGTCCACGTGATAGAGGGACCGTGATCCAGTCAACATTGAAAAGTACTGTAAAATGAATTACAATTCGGCCAACATTACTGGTAATCATAAGAACATGGAATGGTAGTTGGAGACAATTACAACATTGATAACTTCCAGAGAATATAGTTACTCTGGTAACACTTTTGAAAATCAAAATTTAATAAAAGCATCGATGCATGGAGCATTTGAAGTTTCAACTATGAACTTGATCAAATGCAAACAGTAATAAGATTGTGGAATTATTGTCTGTGCAACTATTTATAAATTAATTGTATACATTTATAAATAAATAAAAATTATATGTAATGAAAGTGTGTAACATGTCAGACTGCGGTGACAATCACAGTGACTTATAGCAATTACTACATGTAAAATGCTGCACCTCTCAATCATGGTAGCTTGATAGTGACACCAACCAAACAAATAATTTGCAGCTTGGTATTGTATAACCTTGAACTCTATCTTATCATAACTGTACCATGTGTAACATTACTACTCACCTGGATTGAAAAACAATGCATCCACCCACAGAGCACTTAGGAACATAGGCATGAACTCCACTGTGTTCTGTCTGTAGGGATAAAATGATTCCTCATATATTAGTCAAATGCTGTTAGAACCTGCAAGATGTAAGACTAACAAACAATACCATCTATCAAAACAAAGACATGCAATGTAATATGACCTTTGACCTTACTCATTTATCTTGGTACTTTTCATTGAGAGTAGAATCCAACTTACTGTGCACGCAATGCTCTCTCAAAGGATGGTTCTCCAGTAGTTGCTGGTGGTTTGATTTTATGTTTCGCTCTCTGTTTTCCAACAGCCCTGGCAAAATTTCCTGTCAATTTAAACACATAAGAATCATTCACACCACTTCCTTTAAAACCGGTTGAAATTTGCTATAGAAAGAGGAAAGTTGCATCAAAAACCAGATGTTGATTTTGCTTGTCTTCAAAAACATCAGAAGAAAGGTAAGACAGGTAATGACTTGTACTTGATACATGATTTCACACTGACAAGTACTTACCAAGCAAATCAAAAGGTTACACGACAATCCCTCAGACTGTAGATCATATGAGCAAGCTATTTGCAAACCAAAAACTAGTCAACAATACCTGGCTATTTTGTTTACACAGTAATGAAATAGTTTATTCACACATGGTCACTTCCCTTGGTTGAGAGACTGACTGATTATTTCCAAATTCACAACATCACAACATAAAAAGACAAATGACATTTTAAACAGTACGTGATTCGAAAGTCTTCAGCTTTGCAAAGTATGGAATTTACTGCTGCTGTAACACATTGGTGACTCTATAAACTCATTTGGACAAAACATGTCCGTACAGCTCTTCATATTTGTTCTAGGTCAGACAAGCTTGGGAGTCGATTCCGTTCAGGTCAATGAGGTCCACATATCCTTATATGCGATAGTGATTATTGAGTCAAGCCTGAGTCCTTAGTGCCCTGTAAGACCAAATCTTGCTAGAATTCCTATCTTCAGTCATGTGACTATGTGAAACATTATAAAGAGATCTTTATCATCAAGAGTAGCAGCATTTTAAAAAGTATTCTGAAATATTTGACAAAGCTATCCAATGCTACTACGGTGTCAGTTTTCATAAACAGCTATACTTGTCACGTCTTTCTTGATACCTGTATTAATTCCAATATGAATTGCTCATTGAATACACACAATGAGATAAACTGCACCAATACTGATTCATTCTTTCTCATTCAGTATTTATTCGAAAATTTTCAATTCTGCAATTCATGACCTTTCACCAAGAATCTATGAATTGAATGCTATATTAGCCCTGCCAAACACAATGACTCAAGGTACAATGTACATGTTCATAGAGTAATAACCTTCTGACCTTTAAATTCTACAATCACATGCTTTATTAACTGTCTTCTAACTGGCTATTAATATTAACCAATAATTTACATGGTACTTGTTTGTGTCTTACACAGCACTGTATGCTATAAGATGACAAGTTTTTTTTTGATTGATGAGAAATTATGTCGATACGTTTTGATGGTCATAATGTCATTATCTATTTTGTCGCACAGAATTGTACATTCCGAAATTATTTGGAGTAATTTATGCCACAAAATAAACATGACTAAATATTTTTCAATGCCTACATTGAGCTGGCTTGAGCAAAGTAGCTGTGGGGTGTGTTGCATTGTGTGTTGATTCATAGGCTTCAATATAAAGTTTTTGCATTTTTTCCCTACTTTTCAATGATGAAGGGGTTGTCTTGAAGATGTTACAGTAAGCCTAAGTTTGCTAAAATCAAGAAAATTTCAGATGCTGCTTTATGCTTGCATTGTTGTTTCTGTCATTTAATGTCTTGTGTCTGTCAACTTTTTGCATTCCAAGCTGCTTCTCTGAAACAGCTTGTCCAATTGCTTTGAAATTTGGTGTACAGGTTGCTAGGCGTGACCTTAGTCAGTTTTATTCAAGTTGTAGTGAAATTTGCATATTAAATTTTGGGGGCAATTTTTTATGTTTTTGGTCAAAAAATCTCTGAAACCATTGTTGCGTATGTGTATAGTATGTAACCAATGTATACAACGTACAGCAGTACAAGGTGCTGAATCTGTCTTCATCGAAGTTTATTTCTTTTTAGAAAATTCAACTGCCACTCTCTACTTCATCGAAGTTTATTTCTTTTTAGAAAATTCAACTGCCACTCTCTACTTCATCGAAGTTTATTTCTTTTTAGAAAATTCAACTGCCACTCTCTACTTCATTTGCATAATCTTCCATAAAACAGGGAAGTTGGTAAGACTCCATAGCCAATGGGAAAAATCGAGAAAAAATTCAATATTATATAGAAGCGTTAACAGTCCCTCACTGGCTGTGCAAACTAGCTCACTGAGCTAGGCTACACCAGAAACAGTGTCTCACCAGCAAGGGGCTGTGAGAAAGTCTTGGCGGAATCACGGTCCGTCTTTTCATCCTCCTCAGTGGAGGGGCTATGGTAGAATGAACCTTGCAGATACATTTTCAAGGAAAATAAAAAGTTCCTATTAAAAGTGATGATGTGATATCATTATATGGTACCACTTTGGAAAATGGATTTTATTCATGAATTTGCCCTTGTGAAAAACAAATCTTTGATTTACATTTTTCCTTATTTTAATTCCAGCAGAATCGTAACATATCTTGTTATTTGACAACCTAGCATTTGTTCTTCTATTTTAAGACAATGGTGATTCATTGTTTCCAGGAGGAAAGAATGAGCAAAGGTTGATCATTTTCAAGAACATTTTCCTAACATGAAGGAAGAATTTCATCAGATACAAAGAGAATACAGTCAAATGATTCAAATATTCAAAGCAAATGTTGTTCATTATCTTACAGAAAAACATGTACAAGTAAAAGATTAAACATCACCAACGTATTGGCATTCAGTGTTTGAAGACACAGCTGCACAGTACAGTGGGCGATGTATCCGGTTTGGGTTTATTCAGGTTCCGGTCCGGGATTCCGGTACCGGGTTCTTTTACTACTCCCACGTCACGTCCCCGTGCCGAAAGTACCGGCCACGCTGAACCACACTTTTGATTAACTGAGTATACGTGTATGCTTCACGGATATAGAGCAAGCATTTCCGCATAATACATTATGTAATGATATGTACATTTCATATGTCGCTTTCAAAACACATTTGTTTTCATCACGGTCATCCCACAAAAGAGAGACCGCGTTTTCATCTTTATATTTTCACGTGCAAGTTGCGACAAATTTTTAGCGATCGGTACGTATCATGCACATTGAGCCACGCAGTACCAGGTAGTCTCGCTCCTACTGTACTACCTCCATCTTCTACCGCCATCGTTAAACTCGCAGTTGCATGCATTGGGCAATCAGATTTTAAACTCAATCAATAGCACTTCCAAACTATCCGTATAAAACAAACAACTGACAAGGGTAAAGTATAAAATCTTTCGCCTCGACATGTTGTTCCTACATTCACTTGTGCGGATTCCTTAGACCGTGAAAATAGTCACCATCTGCACTGGCAAGGACTGTACCCTGTGTAAGACGGACGCTCTTGGCTAGCTGCACGTCCTATCCCAGCGTATCGATTGACGACCCCTTTGCGTGGCTATGTACTGGAGGATGCCAACGGCGCGGCAGAAAGGATTACGATATCATGTACCCCATACACGCCTCGAGATATACTTACCAAGCTGATAGGCTGCAAGAATTGAAATGATTGCGGGGAAAACAATGTCTTCTAGTTGAATGGCTGTCATCTTTCAAAATTACAAGAAACGGTTAGATTTTAACGTGATGAGTTTGGTACGCGACTTGTCTCCAGCGCTGTGGTAAGTAAGTCCTGTGGCCAGTTCCAGCGCTCGGTCCAATGAGGTCGACCTGTCCGGCCCAGTGTTTTTATTGCTGAACAGCCACGCCACGCACGCGCACTTGGCGGCGCTAATCATAACAACACAGTAACAAATTAGTCTCGCCATAACCTGATCCATGGCCAGGCCGGATACTTTTATTTGAGGCAGGAATGTGGTTAAAATACTCACCCTATGGGTTCGGACGCAATAGCTGAACGGGTTGGGCCCCCTCTAATTCATGGTTTAGACCAAGCCGGGCTTGATGACGAAACCGGAAACGGTTAAGAGTTTCATGAACATGATCAAGAAGTCAGAAAAACCTGAGTATGCTTTCGGTGTCAACAATATTCAAGCAGTGTCGATACATAGAGAAATATGAAGTAAAACATCAAAGCTACTACAGCTCAATTGTACAGTCTCAGGCTGCAAGTCAATCATTTATTCAAATAAAACACTTGAAGATTGGCACATGAAAGTTGTCCCCGAACAAATAACATTTCTTATGGTCTTAAAAACCTAAAAGCTAGGCTAAACCATTTAAAATACACTGTGAAAGAAACCTTACCTTGATATTGTGCTATAAAGGCCTTAGGGACCGTTCAGTTTTTACGGCCGGGGGCCGGCAAAATCCAGGGGGTCATCATAATTTTGGAATCCGCGAAGGGGGGTCATCACTTTTTCACTGGTAGGAAAGGGGGGGGTCACCACATTTACAAAAACATAATACCTACAATAAAGTTCACTTTTATGCCATGGCCATGGTCGACCGTCTTTACCGGAAGGCCGTCTTTGGCGGCCCACTACAATAAATATACTTTTTGTATTACCCATGACCCTCTTAACGGGCAGACGCCTTTTGCGGTCCACTCCAATTAGGTTTACTTCATGTAATGGCCATGATCGACCCTCTTTACCGGCGGGCCGCCTTCGGCGGCCCACTACTATAAATATACTTTATGTATTACCCATGACCCTCTTAAAGGGCAGACGCCTTTGGCGGCCCACTCCTAAGGTTTACTTCATGTAATGGCCATGATCGACCCTCTTTACCGGCGGGCCACCTTTGGTTGCCCACTAGAATAAAGTTGACTTTACGTCATGGCCCATGACCCTCTTAACCGGGGGGCTGCCTTTGGGAGAACCACTCCAATAAAGTTTACTTTATACAATGTCCATGGACATAAGTTGTCTATGGAAATGAAGTTCAAAATTGCCTTACAGTCGTCCTAATTAACAGACGTTTGCATGGATGTGGCTGAGAAGTTTGTGCACTGGCATCTCTGCTACACGAATAAAGTGTGCCGCGTACCGGAGTTCAAATCCAAACCGTGCGGGTAAATTTGACATATGGGTTTTGGTTATTTTTCAGCGGGGGGGGGGGGGGGGGTCATCAAATTTTTTCGTCTGACAAAGGGGGGAGTCATCATTTTTTCGCGAAAAATGCAGGGGGGGTCTATATTTTTTTGAACACCGGCGACAAGATTTTGCCGCCCCCCCCAGGCCGTAAAAACTGAACGGTCCCTTACAAAAAGATGAGAAGTACGGTCACGTGGGGGGAGGGGCAGGCAAATCACTCTCTGTAACTCAATAAGAGACAATGGCGAGAATAATTTACTTTTTGATGATAAGTTACAACACAACCCCCCCCCCCATATCTTCATGTTTGTTTCAGCAAAGAGTGGATATAATAGTTGAAATCAGTGTTGATCTCGTTCGCCTTAAAGATTTGACACAGCTGTGCTTGTAATTTTGCCAACGCTGCATTCATGATGTAGCTCATAAACATTCCCTCCCAACTTTCCAACTTAATGTATGGCTGCATTAATTTGTCAACATGCATAGCCTTTTCATTATGTAGATGACAAACGTTATGACGGGACCATTTGAAACAAAATTTTAACATCCTGAACATATTTGTCTAACAATATTGTCTGCCTTAAATTAACTCAACGATAGTCAATCTTTGCTGTCGGTTCTCTTGCGTACACATAAACAGTCGAGATCACGAATGGGGCATGCAGGCACAAATTGAATCATGAAGATACAGTCTTTTCATCAAATAACCAGAGAAGGCTTTTACGAAACAGCTTTTTTCTGTAATTGCGTGCATGGAGTAAAACAAATGGAGCCCCCATCACTATTCTCTGAAATGTAATAGTTCCTGGAACACCCCGGGTTTTCTTTCGTTATCCAATCCAATTTTCTTTCAGCCCTGCCCTTAACTTTGCGTATTCCCATTTTAACGGTGCACATGACTTCAAAAACGAGTGCAACGGACCATCTGGGGACTGTCAAATAACGCCCTCATTCGGTTGACGTCGGCGAACGATTGTGAACGGGAACTTTTTCTGAAAAAACATTCCAACTCTCCGCACAGTCACAGGGAACCGCCATGATTACGACTGTTTCGCAATCTCTTGATAGTAGCGTAGATTAATCGTCTGCTGGAACTTGTATCGACCCCAATCACCACAACGCGACCGTAGAACTTACGACCTGTCGCCAGTGCGCTGTACTGTGTACCGTACGAGGTCATTTGAGGTCACCAAGTCATTTGACGATTGTTCCCTACCATTACACCTGAAAGAATGCCGCATTGTTATGTTGATGTGTTTATGAGTACTCCATAGCTTGCGGACATAGTAATAACAGAACATATCTACTGACATCAAATTCAAAAGAACGTCAAAAATGAACCGATATGGAAGACGGATATCAACATTATGACGAGTCACCACTTGAAGAAGTTATTCTTAACGATATCAACAATGATAATGGACATGAAAGGTTAAGTCTCCTCAGTAACGACATGTGTGAAAAACAGGTACGCTACCATTGTGACTTGTTGTTTTATCTACGTATTGAATTTCTTGATGTTCACTCAACTCTTACAATTTTCAGGTCATAGTATCCGGACAAAAGGTGACAGTAACATTTATTATACGCTTTTTACAGCATACCGCTTTTTTAAAAGTCATATGATCGCGTAAGAAATCAGGTGATACTACTCACTCGTTCTATAGGTTTCGTTAGGTTGAGACTATGTAGGACGCTAGCTGCAAACGTTGACCATACATAGTCGTCCATCACCACGGCGCAGAAGCACAAGTGATCGCGGAAGCAAAGCTCATGATTGGGTGGGGGAAGACTTCATATTTATGGTTGAATCGCGAACACGAGTGAATTTTCCCTTTTAAATACAATACTTTGCGTGATTTTACTCAATTTGATCACATTTTTCTATCTAATGGAAATAAAATCTATAACAAATCTATGTTTGCTGCGCATTATATAGTTTTTAGACAGCCGATGTTAATCAATTGCGTGATTGACAAATCTTGCACGGAAATGATACATGAGCGGACGTGACAGTACGTTATCAAACGTTTTACACAAATTCGCCATGCTTAAAGTACAATATGACGACACAATCGAAAGGTAAATAAATATTTATCACGTCTTGAAGTGTGAAATCAGTGTTTACTATTTTCAAATAGTCCAAAATCCACACGAATATCCTGGCTATTTTACAGCGTTTGAGCGTTGTCTGATTACTACACCTTCAATATTGGATTAAACATTTGGGACCTGGCCCCCACCGCCCTGAACACCACTTCTGTCATGTCAACCAGTCTAGACAATGACAAAATTACCACACGTCTTACAACTGCAGGTGTCTGCAAATTTTGCCATCCATATTGGTAATTGTCAAATTTCGTGTGATTGTCCGAAAACTGTAACAGGAGTCTATAGTTAATCTTCAGTTTTCCCAACCTACTGCCTACAACCATAACAATGACGTGACTCTGTCAACAATGACAGTTGTCAGTTTGATTTTTCACTCTACGTGACCATTCTTTATTTTTGATCTTAAAGGGAAATATTGGTCAGTTTCGTGTAATAATTGAACAACCACGTGGTGGTTCATCGTCACAGCAGTACATGACGTCAGAATATGATTGGACTTGTGATCCTCTGTTTTGTTGCAATAGGCACAAAAGCTGTGAGTAATGTTTCCAACTTATTTCCAGCAAAAGCTGAGTGTTGCCCATTGACTTCTGATCAAATCTTTATCTTCATTTTATTGTAACTATTCGGAGTCTTACAACACCGAGTTAGTTGGTTTGAAACCCCGCCTAAAAGTTTCATAAAAAGTTTACATATTTATAGTAAATGTATTTCTGAGTCTGTCGTTTTATTACTGTCAAACTGGACAAGCCCTGCAATTAGTGCAATGCCTTCTCGATCACGCCATGGATAGTTGGTTGACTACATATCTGTCGCAAAATGAAACAAAACATTAGGGCATAAACAGTGTAATGTTATACAGCGTTTTCGATTGAAAGTTATCCACGTTGTCCTCGTATGGGATTTATATACGAATACAAAATCAAAGTCAAAATGTAGTATGTACAACGTTACGTCATTGAGTTCGACAATTTTCGTAATTTTCGAGTTACCTAGATTAATCTCCCTGTGACTTAATAATTAATCTTTATCCCTATAGAGTATCGAAATTGTTATATAGTACTTTACTGTTCGTATATTCACTGTATATTCACCGACATGGCCGATTATCTTTAAACCTATCAAACATGAAATTGAATTACTTTAGAGATACTTAGCTTTCAAAAATTGTCTGTTTAATATTTGCACCGTATAGTGCGTATTTTAGTTAAATATACCTGTAAAATAATTGACTCTCTATAAACAAGGCTTTCTTAATATTTTCTTTGTTTTGCTCGATGATTTGTACTGCATGATCATAAACATTGCCGATATATTTCTCATTTCTTTCAGGTTGTTGTGTCTGCGTGTACCCACTTTGTTAAAGAGAAGACAACATTTATAAATCTCTTGTCAATCGTCCAGATGTCTCGCTATAGTTCATGTGATGTACATTTTGTCGTGTTCACTCGAGAGTTCATCACAAGGTTGCATGACGGAGTACTGCAGGTAGTGACACTGCCGTTCCTCCTTGTCCAAAGGACTCATCTTCAAGTATGAATATATGTGACGTTCCCTTGTTGGGAAGTTTTATTTCAGACGAAAATTACATGAACATTGATTTTTATTGCATACACGAGGGCAAGTTCTACAAGGATAAATTGGCATCCATTTGTGACGTACTGCTTAGTACGTGTCTATCTCCAAAGTGAGAACAATGGTTGGTGATGTTACACCGTAAACAAACATAGACTCCAAAAGGAGTAAATGCTTTAGAATATCTCTCTGTGTTTTAACAGTCATGTTGCATTTCATCAAATAGGCTAAGAACACACAAGACAAAGATAAGCAATTAACGTTACATACAGCTATACTAGTCAGAAATTGCTATCAACTGTTTGTGCGCGCCTTTTATTTGGATCTATTGTCAAGGATGATATTAAACTTGCAACTGTACATGAGCCTGCTTGTTTTGAACACTTTTACTAGTAGTCACCTTGTTTTGAACACTTTTACTAGTAGTCACCTTTTTTTGTGGAGAGAGGCAAAAACCAAGTTCAGTTAATCTTATCAATGACTAACTCAAAAAAGGTTTACGATAGTGTTCTATGCTAAGAGCGAAAATATCGTAGACGGTAATTGTCAAAAGCGATATTCGTGACTTGAAATCCTTGACTCGGCCACAGTTGTAATGATTCCTGAAGGTACCATGACGTCATTTCTTCACGATGTGGTTTTCAGTTCAACGGTAAAAATGTTTCTTATTTTAGCTTTCCTGCTATGAAAGGCTACAGAACATATCAATATCACAGACGTATGCAAGAAAGAATTTCAAGTTAGACACGCAGACTCATTTAGACTTGCCGACTTATTATGATCACACCTTCACGCCTTGCCCGGCATGAACGTCAAGATATAGTGTTACACTAGTCTACAGTTGTTAACTTCATGCTTGTACAGTTTTCTCGTCTCTTGACTTCCATATTTGTGAATAGGCTCGGGTTCCTTAATGAAAAGGAAAGCGAAAGGTTCTTCGTAACGATATTAATAAATGGTTAGTTGTAAATGTTTCATGTCTACAAGACATTAATTGCCACCGATAAACATGCCGTAAGCAGAAGCCAACTCCTTGACCATCTGTACACAGAAGCGCCCTCATTAGGAGATGTGACGGTCAAATTCCTTGCCATGGAAATGTCAACCCATACATTCTCGTTGCTACCCAGACCAGATGTCATAGTATTGGTGTTCTCCCGCTGTAACATCACACCAGGTATTTTTGAACCTGAAAATACATAAACAAGTGAGTTGTAAATAGATAGACGTATCAGATAGACAAAAGACCTATAATATAATATTCATATACTTCCTTATCATGGAACAAGGTAAGTTACTTATCATCACTTCAACAATAAAATATTCAGCGGTATCTTGCTCACTGAAATTGCCAGATGACCTAGATACAGGAATTTTATCCATGTATCGTTCCTTTCTCTTTCTAATCTTTTTCCTTTCTTCGATCTTTCTAAATGTTCTTTGTCAACGGTCCATCAAACTACATATTTCGCGCCCCCTGGAGATTAAAATCCACACAGCGAGCTTTTTAAAAAAGAACACAATTTGCCGTTCATCTGGATTCGCTCATGTTTTAGAGTTTAATATGTTTACAGAAATTTTAAATATTTAAAGGTATGTCGAGAATCATAAAACTAGATGGCAATTATATGGGGAGAGTCGGTCAGTGTTGTACTGGTCTTCTAAAATCAACTTGTTTACAAACTAATTCACTATGTTGTAAACAGATGCCAATGTTAAAAGATGAGAAATGTTCCAAGTTAGTTTCATTTTTACAGATAAACGATAGGTTCCTGTTTGATGTCATGGAAGAGTCACTGTCAAATGTCATTAAAAATGACTTCAAAAATAGAGATCGCCTAACGAAATTGAAAATACCCTTTTCATTCGTAGAAGTTGTTTATTGCATTTCAAGGCCTCCGGCCCATATGCAAAGGAGTTACACGCCAGAATGTACAGGAATGCTGACATTTAAATACAGAGCATTTCTTTCAAAATCTGACAAGCCTTAAAAAGAAAGGGCCCAATTTACGCATTGTACTTTCATCGATCAGAAGAACATAATAACTGCTGAAATTTAAACAGATTCGGATGAAAGAAGACATCTTAAGACATCTATATTGATCTTTGCTCGTGATACGCAGGACAATCCAAGAGAAAAAATTCAACATTGAGAGTCTTACGTATACACACTTGGCAAAATCTTTAATTTGAAGCAATCCCATCGTGTCTTCCCTTTCTGTATTTAAAGGAAGGCGTGGACGGCGAAAACAGGCGATCGTATGCGCGGAGAACTTTAAAATTAAAATTTGAAAATAAACATCTTGCTGGTTCAAGAGCGCTTGTAAACCCAATATACGTTCACGTTTTCATCTTTTTAGAGATATTTCCCCTTTTATTCGTAAAACACTTTGATTAAGAATTTCAGCAAATATTTGGGTAAACAAAAAAGCAAAGTTTCAAATTAGAAGAGTATAAAATCGATTTATAAATTATTAGCAGCATTAGACTCCTGTAAAAGTTTAATTTACTTTCTGCCTTAAATTTTGGATAAGGATATGACATGATATAGGTGAGTTTTATCGATTCTTTATATCCGTGAATCAATAAAGCACCCTCGGTTTATGTAATATTGAGTAGGATGTATCTTACTTTGTGCAAGAGAGATCGCACGCAAAATCTTTATTCGTAAAGGTTGTCATATAACATCATTGAATTGAACAAGCTATAATTTAAACATCAGCTGCTCTTCTTCTTGGCCGCTACAATGAGCATTAAATCTCTAAACGTTTCAGGGAATATTACGTTGTGTGACCGATAAGCCGATAACGATAGTTTGGCTGGAGAGTTGCACATATGTCATATCATGTACAGAATATTTTAACGAAACAAGCCTTGCCTGGCTATTAATTCACCTCTGCTATCTCTGTGTATTATATCAAAGAAAACGGTTCTAATCTGTTAGTTTTCTTCACTAATTCCTCAATCAATTTGTTCTACAAAACACTAACGCGGAGGTTTACCGCCCTGACCAGCTGATCATGACGGCCATGAAACACGATCTGTTAACATTCTCTCAATATCAGACCACTATCAGTCTGAGTTTCAATTAACATGCTTGGCAATATTTTTTTGTAAATGTTGCTTTTCTGTATTTAATCTTTTCCAAACAGTATGCGAAAGTCAGTCTGTGGACCGGTAAAAAGTTTTCATCATGACAGAAGCGGTTTGAAAGTATTCAAACACTCACAAGTTGTTAAGGAATCGCAATTGTCATTCTAAAATCTTTTACATCAGTTGCAGTGAAAATCTCGCTTGTTTTTAATTTGGACATAATAAACACGGAAAACAGAAACTAAGGGACAAATGTTATTGGATTTGAAAACAGGCAAAGAGAGAATATTGACTGTAACAAAACAACCCTGTCTTTTTTCTGTAGTGTTACGTTCCCTCTGCATAATTGGGCCTATCATCTCCAATTACTCCAATCACTGTAGCCCTAAGTTTTACTCTTGCAATAGGATTCTCTAAATGTTTTTGATGTGAAATGACCACGTAAACGGAGATCGGTCGAGCACGTGAAGCTCTCTAAACAAAGCTGTCCCTGTACAACAATGCAGTCCAGGGGGTTTATAAGTAACGTTGCTGAGTTGGGAAACAATGGCCTACTTTGGTCGGCTGTATATTACGACAAAGCCTGTGATTGTTTAGTCCACTCACCTGAATAGCTGAATGAATGCCCCACAGTGCTTTTTTTAACAAATCTGTGTGTTGACATTCACTGTGGCTATTTATTATGGACCGTTGCCAGAACACCGTTAGGCCTACATAGCGTCAATCCAGACAATATCGTATGACAAATTCTTTTGACAAAGTAACTGACATACACCACAAGAGCATGTTGTTCAAAGCCTAAGTACGTGATCTTTGGAGACGTGGACGATTTAATAGTTCGGAATCACTTTCTTACTGAACTGGCAAGAATGAAACTGTCTCCCATAAAAATTCTACCTTACCTTCTAAGTCCATGGTAGTGAGATCGCCGTAATAGTTATACACGATGATACCCGCGGCACCAGCATCGGCTGCATGTTTGGCTTTAGTTGAGAATGTACAACCTCCTCTTATGATCAGGGCGATCCATGGTTGATATGCTGTCTTAACGTGATTTTGTAACCTTGAACAAGCATCTATAGGTATACTGTGCAGTACAAACCCTCGGAAACTTTGAGGTGGCCCACTTCCGTATCGTCCAAGATCTGTAGAGCTGACCAAAATCTTGTGACGGTCATTTCTGCTATACGATACATTAACCCATGCCGTTATATGTTGCCAGACCTCATGTTTTAACGCCGTGTCGATTATGGTGGCTTTGATTGACGAATTTACGGGACTCCCGCTTTTATCCCAGCCATATGGAGGTGCTACAACCGTGGTTAACAGCAATGAATGCAAAACAAGGAGAAGGGAAAAGCTGCCAAAAATGCGGGTTGCGTCGAAATAATAAGTATCCATAGTCACGTTGGCATGGCAATAGCGCCGAGGATATGACAGGTGTAACATCCACCTTCGCTTTAACCCGAAGTGAAACTGTCACCCAATCACGTGATAACGACATCAAAGTAAGAGTAACGTAATAAAACAAAAGGTCAGTCAGCCAGACTTCATGGGGCGATGGCGCTGTTGTCACACATCCGAAAGTTCAACCAAATAAGTTAAAAAAAGAATAAAACCCGAGGCAAAAATGTTATAAGGTTAAGATCGTTGATGAGTTACTCACTCATCTCATTGGCTGACATGTTGACAAGCAATCTGTTTTCTCCGGAAAAACATATAAAGACGAAGGACAATAAATGGAAAATTTGTGTACTGACCATTGTCTGTATGTCTAACATGCTAAGGCTATGATAGGAGGACATTTACTGCGCTTTGCAACCGCAGCCTGAAGGAACAGTTTTTTGTTGACATCTATCTGTATATAGAGGTAAATCAATATTTGATAACGTAGTAGTGTTTAATAGTTTGTCTCCACCCAATGATTCTACAATGTAAATGATGTATATGCTTTCATGTTATCTTCGAGTCAGCGGCCCGCCGGACTCTTTTCAAATATTTTGTTGAAAGGAAAGGACTAAAGAATTGCTTCACACTTAGTATTGTGAATCGTTTAGGTTGGAGACACTATGGCCAGGTACCACTGGGTCTGCAGTCATCATCTGTAACATTTCTTTTTGTGACCAAGCTGAAGTTTCACCTGTCCTAGGGAAATTCAAAACGTGGTTTCTTCATAATTTTGTTAGTCACCCTCATCTTTATTTGATGCACACCTTAGTACCTCTTGTAGATCATAATGTGATATGATATACGCATACGTTGATGTAAAACTAAGAATCTACTTACTTGGTGTAAAAACATGAAAATACTAAAAGATGGACTCAAGCTCAATTATCTTATCATAGAACCTTTCAGGCGCAAGGTGTTCAAGTTTGTACTACCTCATATTTTTGCAGATACAACAATGAATACTTTGTCTGTATCAGCTGGTCATTATCAGCCATAATGGTTTGTTCTAGGGACTACCCTTCAAAAACACGTTGAATTTGGTTTGTTTATTTGTTTTTTTGTAAATTGAATTATTTTATTTTTGACAAACTTTACTTTAGTCCTTACCGTCGTTCTGCACTATCGATAGCCGTATGGTGTAATACATGTTATTCATACCATAGGCTGTTTACAAACTGGAAGGAAGATGGGTTATTAAAAATATCCAACATTTTTAACGGGGCCACTCAAATTCCCTGTGGTCCATTGATATCCACCCGACCCCTTAATTCGTTCAGCTTGGAAGGACTCACATGAAAAGTGGTGACGGTAACAATCATCTATGTAGGTTTTTATTCAAGGTTGATTGGTCATGAAATGAACACAGAGGTCTTTGTGCTACATTCTTGAAAAAAGTAGGTATTAAAGAGGGAAAAGACCAAATGTCTGAGACTCATCGTTTATCTATATCCGCTCGTCCACGATATTGCACGAGAGGGTACCATCTCAGATACTACTAGGGATGTAGACTGTCGACAGTCCTCGTGCCTTCTTTTGACCGGAGTCACTTTATTAAGTGCGGTAGCAATCCAACGTAGGCGATCGAGCGCCGAAGGCGCGAGGTCGAGTGCCGAAGGCGCGAGGTCGAGTGCCGAAGGCGGCTAGACCAACCAGTACAAGCGACTGGCGAGAGTCTACTAGGGATGCCGTCGTGGCGCTTATCAGACGCTTCAGTTTCTGGTAAACATGTGTTTATTATTAAAGTTTATATACATCAAGTCATACTGCTACAAATGCAAACCATGTTCTCCAAGGAACAAATCTACAAAATACTTGTTTGGATTTTTTTCGGCAAATCCTCCAAATTTAGCGGAAATTGTAGTTCAAATACTGAAGCCGATCATGAATTGAAAACTTAAAGGGGGTACTCAAAATGTGGAGAGAAAGAAGGGGGTTTACTCAATTTTTTGTGCGAAATAAATTCAAACACCTCTCAAATTGCATCATTCCACACGTCAATTTCTCAAAATTTTCGATGCGAGATGGGACACACCCCTCTCGTGCTCTCCCCCTTGGTATATTCTAATATTTTTACTAGTAAAAGAAAAATTGAAAACAAATCTCAGATTGTACCAGACTGCTCCATTGCATCAATTTCTCAACTTTTTCACAGGATCTAGGACAAAACTGAACTGTTGTGAATTCATCCTTCATGATTATCACAGAAACATATGTACACACTTTCATCGACTTGTTCAATAACCATTTTGACCATATCGTATTCAGGCTTTTCATTAGAGGCTGGCAGCTGGAGAAATGACACAAGAAGGTCACAGATTTTCCATCCCTGCATATTCATAGGTCTTCAGTCTCTAGCAAACTGAGACCTGTTTCTAACTAAATGTATTGTCATTGTTTGGTTGTTGAATATTGTGACTCAAACACTGATCATGCAAAAAATGCAATAAAAATATCAGTGTTCCATGTAATTTTCAAACAATTTTACCCAGTGCAAAATAAATAGAAACACCTCTCAGATTGCAGCTTTATACACATCAATTTTTCAAAATTTTCAATACAAGAGCAGGGAACCCCTCTCGTGCTCTCCCCTGGTGTTCTAATAGTTTTACTTGATAAGGAAAAAAAGAAATTAAAAACACTTCTCAGATTGCACCAGACTTTACCATTACACACATCAATTTCTCAAAATTTTCAACCCAAGATAGAGGACAGCCCCCTCTGACACTTCCCCCCTCAGCCTCTCGCGTGTTCTCCCTTGTACTTTCCAATTCTGCCAAGTCAGATATATCCTTGTGAAAACCCTGTCATGATACCAATCCAAGTTAAAACAATACTATATGGTTGGATACTGGTTATAGCGCAAGCTTTTATATCTGTATTTGTTGTCACTTTGATCTTCATTTTGTTAGTTTCACCTTTTTCAACCATCATGAGATAACCGATGATAATCTAGCAAGGTTCATCAGAATTTGAAAGGTCTTTGCTATTGCTGTGTTTATATAAATTTTACAAATTCATGTATCCGTATTAACTTTACTGGGGGCCAGTCAAAATTTCCGAGTTAGAGAGGGGGTATACTCAAATTCATCATGGTTGGAGGGGGGTACTCGAAATTTCGGAGTTTCCGATGAAATTCCTGCGATCCCAACCCCTATCCAGGCCGTAAATAAGCCTTAATGACGTCTCCATTAAGCTTGTGAACTGTTGATCTTTCTCGACTACCAATTTCTTGTAATTTTTTTTGTTTCATGAGGGACCTAGCTCTGCGTGGCAGGGCTGTGTGTTTAACCGGCGTTATGGCCGTATAACGCCGGTAACACACAGCCCTGCCACGCAGAGCTACGAGGGACCGCGGCCGTGAGCACAGTCACCTGTGGTCTATTCGGTTCTCCGTCTATGCGCCCTATAGACGTGTGTACATACCCAATATTATTACATTGCCTGAGAAGTAGTCTCACTCAGGCATATGTTCACACGTCTATAGGGCGCATTGACGCAGAGCGGAATATACCACTGCACCACAGTCGCTCGAGAGCTATTCAGGTCTGGGACTATTCGCCCCATAGACGAGTGTACAGAAGCGAGTATTTCTCGCTTCTGTACACTCGTCTGTGGGGCGAATAGTCCCAGCGCTGAATAGCTCTCGAGCGACTGTGACTGCACAGATGACTGTGGATCGAGCAGACGATCGATCGATCATGCAGACTGCAGCAAACACCTATACGGCAATGTTGGTTACTTCTCTACGGTGGCCCAAAACTACCTGTTCTCCGCATTCAAAGTCTGCGTCGCAATCAAATGTTTTTCTCTCACATATGTCTCTGCATTCAAAGTCTGCGTCGCAATCAAATGTTTTTCTCTCACATATGTCTCTGCATTCAAAGTCTGCGTCGCAATCAATTGTTTTTCTCTCACATATGTCTCCGCATTCAAAGTCTGCGTCGCAATCAAATGTTTTTCTCTCACATATGTCTCCGCATTCCAAGTCTGCGTCGCATTCAATTGTTTTTCTCTCACATATGTCTCCGAGGTATGCCTCAGTGTACGTTATTCCGCGAAGCATAATTTCTATCGAACAGCGCTATTGACAACGACGAACATTGTATCAAGTTATTTTCAATAGATTATCGATCGAAAATTTGTTTGGACGGGCCGGGCGCTCGTGTGTTGAGGTCACGTCATAACATTTCCACAATAACCCATATATTGACTTATACACTTAAATATCAACATTGAAGGTATCCGTTGGTTTCCTGTACTGAAATTAAATCGACGACAATTTTTTTAGTTTTGGTGATACTTTTACGTACGTTTCGGCACATTTTGGCGCACCTCGGCGTAGTTTGGCGCCATTGCGAACGGGGGGGGGGGGGAGACTACACGCGAGTGAGCGAGACAACAATGTATCAATTTCGGACAAAAGGATATCGATCGATAACGTTCACTGCACGATTACAGTGGAGACTCTACGCCGTTCGCCTCTGTTCTGTGTTATTCTTGCAGTTTACTGGGATTTTCATAGTTAATATTCGCCAAAATTTGGTATAAATTACAACAACCTGACTGGTATTTGGTCTGTATAATTTAAGAGACGTTAACCGATTAAAATGGGTCAATATTAGACCCTGATTCTGCATATGCAAACGCTGTAAGATCGCCATTTTATTGAGGGCAAGAGCAAAAATTCAGCGATCGGAAAAATAAAATGCAACTAAAACAAGTTTCGTCGAGAAATTCAAAAAACTAAAACGACAGCAATTTTGTATATATATCAAGGAAACACCGTGCCACTTTTCACTATAATTGGTTCAGAATTGAGAATTTGAACGAGCGATAGTTGTACGGTCTGTTCTGTACATTAAACGCAATGTTTTCTATGGGAAATCGAGCAGAGTAGACACATCGTAAAATGAAAAAATACATCTGAAAAAAACCGTTGGTTTAACTTTTTCATTTCGCTGTTATTTTTTATAACATTTGGTATGACACATATCATGAAGGGTAACTAAAACTCTATGGTTTTATTTTTTTTAGTTTCCCTCTTTTTTTATGAAATGACGAGTTGAAGATCGTTTTGCTGTTGACTGTGTTTTTACTTGATTTTGCATATGTCTCTTATCGCTTACGTATTTTTGGAATTTCCTTGTGAAATTCTTCCCAAAATATTATAATTGTAAGGGCAGCATATACGGGAAATAGGACCTGTTGCTCTTTCATTAATATTTAGATGTGCAGCAAGGAAATACGGCGAAATTTTCAACATGACGCGGGAGGTGAAATTGACTCTCCGAACGCGCACTCCACGTATGTGTGGCAAAAATCGGGACGCTATATACCGTACAAAATGGGGCGCCTTTGGGCCGTAGTGCACTACGTATATGCTGCCCTTACAATTATAATATTTTGGGAAGAATTTCACAAGGAAATTCCAAAAATACGTAAGCGATAAGAGACATATGCAAAATCAAGTAAAAACACAGTCAACAGCAAAACGATCTTCAACTCGTCATTTCATAAAAAAGAGGGAAACTAAAAAAAATAAAACCATAGAGTTTTAGTTACCCTTCATGATATGTGTCATACCAAATATTATAAAAAATAACAGCGAAATGAAAAAGTTAAACCAACGGTTTTTTTCAGATGTATTTTTCATTTTACGATGTGTCTACTCTGCTCGATTTCCCATAGAAAACAATTGCGTTTAATGTACAGAACAGACCGTACAACTATCGCTCGTTCAAATTTCTCAATTCTGAACCAATTATAGTGAAAAGTGGCACGGTGTTTCCTTGATATATATACAAAATTGCTGTCGTTTTAGTTTTTTGAATTTCTCGACGAAACTTGTTTTAGTTGCATTTTATTTTTCCGATCGCTGAATTTTTGCTCTTGCCCTCAATAAAATGGCGATCTTACAGCGTTTGCATATGCAGAATCAGGGTCTAATATTGACCATTTTAATCGGTTAACGTCTCTTAAATTATACAGACCAAATACCAGTCAGGTTGTTGTAATTTATACCAAATTTTGGCGAATATTAACTATGAAAATCCCAGTAAACTGCAAGAATAACACAGAACAGAGGCGAACGGGCGTAGAGTCTCCACTGTAATCGTGCAGTGAACGTTATCGATCGATATCCTTTTGTCCGAAATTGATACATTGTTGTCTCGCTCACTCGCGTGTAGTCTCCCCCCCCCCCCCGTTCGCAATGGCGCCAACTACGCCGAGGTGCGCCAAAATGTGCCGAACGTACGTAAAAGTATCACCAAAACTAAAAAAATTGTCGTCGATTTAATTTCAGTACAGGAAACCAACGGATACCTTCAATGTTGATATTTAAGTGTATAAGTCAATATATGGGTTATTGTGGAAATGTTTATGACGTGACCTCAACACACGAGCGCCCGGCCCGTCCAAACAAATTTTCGATCGATAATCTATTGAAAATAACTTGATACAATGTTCGTCGTTGTCAATAGCGCTGTTCGATAGAAATTATGCTTCGCGGAATAACGTACACTGAGGCATACCTCGGAGACATATGTGAGAGAAAAACAATTGAATGCGACGCAGACTTGGAATGCGGAGACATATGTGAGAGAAAAACATTTGATTGCGACGCAGACTTTGAATGCGGAGACATATGTGAGAGAAAAACATTTGATTGCGACGCAGACTTTGAATGCGGAGACATAAGCTTATGTGAGAGAAAAACATTTGATTGCGACGCAGACTTTGAATGCGGAGACATATGTGAGAGAAAAACAATTGAATGCGACGCAGACTTTGAATGCGGAGACATATGTGAGAGAAAAACATTTGATTGCGACGCAGACTTTGAATGCGGAGACATATGTGAGAGAAAAACAATTGATTGCGACGCAGACTTTGAATGCGGAGACATATGTGAGAGAAAAACAATTGATTGCGACGCAGACTTTGAATGCGGAGACATAAGCTTATGTGAGAGAAAAACATTTGATTGCGACGCAGACTTTGAATGCGGAGACATATGTGAGAGAAAAACAATTGATTGCGACGCAGACTTTGAATGCAGAGACATATGTGAGAGAAAAACATTTGATTGCGACGCAGACTTTGAATGCAGAGACATATGTGAGAGAAAAACATTTGATTGCGACGCAGACTTTGAATGCGGAGAACAGGTAGTTTTGGGCCACCGTACTTCTCCGATGAATGCACGTTTTCTGCTACTCACAAGATAACTGCGAGGGCGCGATATCACTTCCTATGACCTTTGACACGGGTAGTGTTGTGTCAGGCTCAACGCACACAGGGATCGTGATTCAGTCTACGAAGCAGTTTGTTGCTCTGTCTGTTCATCCCAAAATGCCTAAACATAAGAAATTTAATATATCTCAGAGACAGAAGATTACGGAGTTTCTGGTAAAATCAGAAAAAAGTGAACAGACAGTTGGTTCTAGTTCTATCGACGATGTTTTGCGCTCGGTTTTCGGTCACACAGGATTCAAGTCAGAAACCCAAAGAAAGGCATCCGAAGCACTTATTGCAGGTAAATTTCCTAGTTTAGTTTCACTTTTTCAATGTATATAGTACCCGTCGATCCAGAAAAGGAGGGAGCATATTCATACTGTGTAAACCTGCGACAAGCAATGGTAGCAGACTCTCTCTGTACACTGATGTGCTAGCCCTGTGTACCGTGCTGTGTGTGGTGGGGGCCGTGTAACGCCCGAAACACACAGCACGGTACGCAGGGCTAACTGATGTGCATGCTGTGTAGCCATTTAGCATGTACACACGTCATACTCTGTTGCTCGCCCGGATCGCTCTGCCGCGTCGTGGCTGTAACAAGTTTATATCACAGTCTCTCCATGGAGAGACTGTGTTTATTAATAGGTTTATACTCTTCCTCACCCCTTGAGCTTCGACTAGTCGAATGAGGTTGTGATCGAGGCCCAAAACGAACTACGTTCACAGATAACGATTTGGGGGGGGGGGGGGGAATGGAGGAATCGCGATTGAAATATCCTCCCTCAGTACCCTCGTAAAATTTCTAATCCCCCCTCTATATGATAAGAATTTTTCAAGTCCCCCCCCCATCACAAGCCCACATATTTGTAAGGGATCATGTGTGCGCAGAAATAATAAACATGTAAATATTGCACAGTTCTGCTCACAGATGGTCGATACTACCTGTTATTAGCAGTTTGTAGATCCATATTCCTAGGGCAAGCTCTTAAATTGATTCATTTATTGATGCATCAGTGAACTTTTTGGATTTTAATCAGTGTAAGCCGACTTCAGTTAACAGAAAGTTACAGGACCATGGGTGCACAATAGGAGAATAACTGGTGATGCAGCAATTTACATACACTGGGCAGGAGGTTTTGAATTCTCATAACATCGCTTTGACCTCAGTGTGCGAAATTAACGTCGGTCCGACGGTCCGAGACCGACAGATTTCTCGTCGGGCCGAAAGTTTTTAGCAACATGTCGGTCCTTATGACCGACTGAAATTTGGAATCAATGATGAAAATTTCTCCGTCAAGACCTGAAACAGATGCAGATGATGACTGACTCTGAATCATGTGATTCAGACTTGAATATCATGCACCTATCAATGTTTTCCACCGTGAGAGTGCGGGGCAACAGGGGATATTGATCGCACTTCGAGTCCTGGTAGTGAGGAATTCGATCTCTATGGTACGCCAGACCGGTGGGGGGGTGGTGGTTGACAATGTCGCAACATGGTAATTTTTTGTCTTGCGACTTTTTGCATTTACGAAGAGTCTAATCCCTCCGATCGACGAGCATAGCACGGTGCAGCTGATTACATTCAGATCAGCGTGAATGACGTCCGCGCATGCAGATTCTAGCAATATTAATGGAATGGATTGCTTTTGGTGTAATAATGCGACATAATATATAATAATACTCGACTAGTGAGTGTAACCCTGGTAATGTTAGCATATCTGTGTCATATGATAACAACACCCAGAATCACTTCACTAGTTCCACAGTTTAAGTGTTCGGAATTTACATGTACACAAATGTACATAGTACAGCCCTTCATTTTATCAAACTGATTCCGTTTCCTTTGCTTTGATTTTATTTTCCATTGAAGCGTTCAAAATATAACCGGTTGATTGAAGAGTTTAAGACAAAAACCTACAACGAGAACAGTGCTGTTGACTAATCATATTTGATTTTGATCATGGAGGTATTTTTTACCTCTCCGTTTTGAACTACGCCCGATACAAGGACTAGATGTTACATGACAGCCAAATTGTGCTACCTGCAGTCGACAATCAAGTTCACGTTTCGCTGCATTTGTTTGTGGACCGCTAGAACATCTTGCTTGCTCGTTGGTCTTTAACCAAGGCCGACTGTTACCACGAGATATCGACGTGATAACATGTGTACATTTTATAAAACAGAGCAGCCTTATCATAACAGTTTTGCCGAGTTGCACAATCCGTCGAGTATTATACTCTCAGAGGCCGAGAGAGTATTAAGGGCTTTAAGTTTGTTTCGATGTATACCGTTTTACGACAGGCATGCAAAACTCACCGTCATCCTGGGCTGTAGGCCTAAATGTCGCAAAAAATACGTCTTTTACGATTTTACGGTATCATTAACTGATCGTGTCGATGGTTTTCAGCAGTATCGAGTGTCCGTCAAACTTTTCAGAGACATTTTAACAACTTTAAGCTTTCAAAGGGCGATGAGACCCAGCAATTGCTCAGGCAAAACTTTTCGATCAGACAATATGCATTCATTTCTGTGAGTGGCGAAGTTTGCCGTTCATGTTGTCTGCAAAATCTATAATCGAGAAAAAGCTAAGATATTTTGTCCTTTTAATTGAAAGTATAACTTCATCAGTTTCTTCATGAATGCAACAGAGGCCACATTTAAGCATATTTATTTTTCGAAAAATTTTGAAAGTAATCCACGTCATATCAAAATGCATACCAGGTATTTTCTCCCTTCTGTTTTACATTACAATAAAAAAGACATAGTGATCAATGTTTGCATAAAAAATTATTCATACACTTATGACTGTTTTCAAGGTACTAAGTTATTCACTCACTCTTCTACCACTCGCGTTGGCTAATTTCAGAAGTGATAGTCCGCTCGACTCGCCAACCATTTTCAAATCACAATATTACATGCCCTGGTGTAGTGTACAATTGTACACAGCCATGTAGAGAACACCATTCCCATGAGAGACAAATTTTCTCGCTTTCATCAGCCACATGTAGCCAGTGCATGAGCCTGTATCCCCCGGCCCCTGGGTGCTTGGCATCATTTTGTAGTCCGAGAGTGGGGGATTTTACATTGCTAGAGAAAATGTCAAATTCTCCTGTTAGTCCTATAGTTCTCCCTCCCCTCGTGGTGGAAATCATCGATAAACGTGTGCGCATGACAGTGAGGAAGATGAGGGCTGTGATCTTTTTCAGTTTCCAGATCATGTAGATGAATGATTCATGATACAATAGTCCTTTTGAGTGAATACTTACTGACTCTATTGATAAATTATGACATGAAAAATTAAATATTACAACATTCAAAGGCATAGTATTGGTGGAGAAGTTGACTTTAATGGTCGTTAACAACTGCCATTATTGAGGACCGGCAGTTTTCTGAAAGGACCTGAAGCTTTGGTTTGGTGCAGGCCCTTATGACCTGAAGCTATTTTCTCTTAATTTCGCACACTGTTTGACCTTATGATAAATTTGAATAATCATGATAGGCACTTTCGTGACATATGCAATGGTCGTACAGAGAACACATTTTGAAACATTCATGTTCTCTGACAAAAAAAGGAAAATTTTTTCAGTTTATTTTTTACTCAAGTTTAGTTGCTATATATTCACAGACATCATATGCAAGATTCATTGACAATGAACACCTGAAACATTGCAAAATTATGGGATTTTGGGACCAAACACGGTACGTCCGATCAGTAGCATGGCTTTTTTACATTTATTTGCATAGATTTGCGATAATCTGGCTTTTATAGGGAAAGTTCCTGTTTAATCCAATTCTGGTCAGGTCAATGGCACCTGCCGAAGAGCACACAAAATGATGATCATGAGAGAGTATGCAAATTGTGAATTCCTGGCTGATTGCCAAATCGTAAAACAGTGACCTACCAAAATTTGTTTTAAAAGTACAAGACATATATGATTCAGATGCTACTCAAAATTGTCAATACTGGAAGGTTAAAATATTCTGTCAAATATGAAATTTTAGGTGTGATAATGACAAATTTGGTTAAAAAATAAATAATTCCATTTTGTGACACATTTTCAAAGTTTTACTTTTGTATTATTTTACGATTAGAATGTGAAAATTTAGAAAATCAAGCATGGTGACTCATCTTTCTTCTTTAATATTTTGATTATTTTCATATGCCAGAATTCAAAAATCCCTGATAACTTTTCAAGTCTCCTAGTCTTCCACATGTTGCTCTCTAGCCTGATCTTATGTACAAATATGTTTCACTGTCATGAGTGTCATTTAGCCCAAACTCTTTTTCAACTACCATGTACATCAAAGTCAGAGCTATCTCTGTCACTGCTAAGGTATGCAGTGACAATGACACTGCAGTAGCAGGGCTGTACATGATAGTGACACTGTAGCTGTATTAACCTTGACGTTTGATGTGAATACTTGCACACCCTTAATACTAAAGGAAACAGGTATAATGGACGATAATGATACTCAAGAGTTTGATGACCTATTGACAACCCGTTTCATTCTCAGAGTTGCATGCAACTTTTGATAGTCGTCATGACAACAACATGACCTTCTCAGCACTGAGATATACTGTAGCAGGGCTAAAAAAAACCATGGCCTTGATACATTATGATCAAAATGAGTTTTCATTGGCCATCATTTCATGTGCTGTCATTCAAGTAGGTCAGTTCAGATATTGAAACTTTGTTGCAAAGTTCCACTGTACAGCCAGTCGTCTTCATAACTGTCAGTCTGGAGTCTAATTAAGTTATCACCAAATACACATTATATATAGAGGCTTTGTCAACAAACTAAATATTGTGTTTCAGCATGCTGTATTGAGACAGCAAGAAACTGCAGTTGATATATAGCATTGAAATATTGCCAAAATCATCAACATTTGCAGCTTCTGCCCTATTTATACTAGGCCCAAGTTTGGGTTTTTTACAACAAATCATACGTATTTAGATTTTTTCGAAATAAAAGTCATGAAATGTGAAAAAAATGTTCTAGATTTTCTTAAATTATTACTAACATTAACAATTTGATGACGTTAAAATGTAATTCATCTTTCATTGAATCATCTAATAAACCTTGGAATCGGAAAATGTAAAAAGTAAAAAGGGAACCAAAAAGTTTTCAGGTCCCCCTTATAGGCAGAGAAAAACTTTCAAGTCACCCCCTTCTTCTGCTCCCAAATTTTTTTAATTCCCCCTGAATTTCTCCAGCCCACCCCTCACTGTTTTTTGTGAACGCAACCTACTATGTAACTTAATTTTGTTCTGAAAGGGATAAAATATTTTTCAATCGAGGAGTTCAAAATAATTAAATACATTAGTATGTATTACTTTAAAGAATTATCAGACGGTAACCCATACTGTAAAACTGAATAAACTGTGGTTTTTGGATTGTAACAAAACATTGCCACAAAGAGAGGATAATAACAGTACAAGACACAACACAGCTTTAAAACTTTAAAAATTTAAAGGACACATTTCATGAACAATCAACATTCTTATCTCCTGTTATATTTGTTTACATGAACATACTGGTAGTACTGTATCTATGTAATTTACACAGTGAAAGTCTTGGTTTCTCTTGATTCTAAAATTCATTGTAAGGGGTCGCAGGAATTCCAAAGTATGTTCAACCACTGGTACTCTACCCCACAACTGTTGTTCAACATAAAAGGCAGTCATAATTCAAAAGTAATGGAAACATAATATGATCACATGTAGAACTGTGTTATAGCTGAAAGGAGCTTTAAAATGTAATGCAATATTTGTCTTTCATGTCTAGGAAGAAGTGATGTGTTTGTTTCCATGCCAACTGGTGCAGGGAAGTCTCTGTGTTACCAACTACCTGCTGTGTTGTCTGGAGGAGTTACCATAGTGATATCGCCATTGATTGCATTAATACATGACCAGATTGAACATTTAAGAAATAAAAAAATCATTGCTGAATCTCTGAACTCACGGATTCCTGCAGCAGAACGCAGACGTATACTACTGGACTTGGACAGTGCTAAACCCAAAGTTAAGTTGTTGTACATTACACCAGAACTTGCTGCAACGAAAGGATTCCAGCCAATTCTGACTTCATTAAAATCACGCAAGTTACTCTCTTACTTGGTTGTGGATGAAGCTCACTGCGTGTCACAGTGGGGACATGATTTCAGACCTGACTATTTAAAACTTGGAAATTTAAGGAAAAAACTGCCAGACATACCATGCATTGCATTGACTGCTACTGCTACAAAACATGTACAGGAAGATGTCCTCACTGCCTTAAAATTGAAGAAACCTGTATCAATATTTAGGACAAGCTGTTTTAGGCCGAATTTGAACTATGATGTCAAGTTCAAAGAATTACTGGACAACCCTTACAAGGATTTAAAAGAGTTCGTAGAAAACGCTATTGGTGATGAAACATCAGAAGGGGTAAGACATTCTCAAATTATGGAATTTGAAAGAATATTTTGTGTCGTTGCATCACTGTTTACTTCCATCTTGCATTTGCTAGTACCGTAATAGCTTCAGTGTTAAAGTTATGAATTACAAATGTATTCAAGAAATTGTTATGCAGAAGTTTACATTATAGGTGGTGTAAATATTTTGAGCCACAACAAACATGATACATATTTCTTCTCTTTCAACATTAAGTGATACTTCATGTATAGCATGTGGATTTTCTTCAAATAGTCCCCACTTTTCTTACAGAGAGATAGAGGCTGTGGTATTATCTACGCTAGAACAAGAGATTCCTGTGAAACCTTGGCCAATTGGTTGAGTCGCAAAGGGATAAGTGCTAAGGCATATCATGCTGGTCTTAAGTCAGATAGAACTGAAGTTCAGAATGACTGGATGGAAGGCAAAGTTTCTGTCATTGTTGCTACAATTAGCTTTGGTATGGGTGTTGATAAAGCCTCTGTCAGGTACCAGTATAACTCAAACATTCAGCTTTAACAGGATGAAATCATGAAACATCTGTAAACAGTATAGATATATACATAGTTTGCTGTTTTTTAATTGACTGACATGTACTTTCCAGCATGGTGTTAGATCAGAAAACTATATTCCTCTGTGTGTGTGTGTGTGTGTGTGTGTGTGTGTGTGTGTGTGTGTGTGTGTGTGTGTGTGTGTGTGTGTGTGTATATACATGTATATATATATACAATGTGTATATATATATATATATATATATATATATATATATATATATATAAAATGTATATATATATATATATATATATATATATATATATATATATATATATATATATATATATATATATATATATATATATATATATATATATATATATATATATATCACAATGCATTACAAGATAAGCAGCTTTAAATGTTTCCCCATCTGACGTGAAAAGAACAGTCATTGCTGATGTATACATTAATATCTTTTCTTAGGTTTGTAGCACACTGGAATGTACCAAAGTCTATGGCTGGGTATTATCAGGAATCTGGCAGAGCTGGTAGAGATGGTAAAAAGTCATACTGTAGACTCTACTATTCCAGGGAAGACAGAGACACAGTGGCATTCCTCATTCAAAAAGAAATGTCCAAATCTAAAGTAAGACTTTCTTTCTAGTACCCATGATTCTGACATGACAACATTTATGAAAGTGATAAGAAATCTAAAAAGACCATACAATAGACCCTTTTCATGGGCTGGAGGGTTTTCCTCAGTGGCCTCTTTGACTTCAAATTCACAGTGGCCACAGGAGGGCGCTAGACTTATGAAAAGGGTCAATTACCAAAATATATGGGTGAGAAACTCACATCAGATATATATTTCCATATCTGTCAATGTTTGACAACCATGCATGTACTACTAGAAGCCAGCGTACATGTAAGTTTTGTCAATTGTACACAAAATATGAAAGTGTTGTTTTCCTTGATTCAGTCTTTGTCATGCAAAAATCGCTGCTAAATAATTTGTGAAATGTACATGTACCAATGGTGTGATAGGTAGAGAATTTCCAAACTCAAAAGAAAATATTTCATTGCCGTGTTTGCAACTAATGACAGAGATAGTATCCAAAGTTCTTTGCATTGACTTGAATTGTTACATCTCACAACAAAGGTGTCCAATCAACAACATATTTATGTATTGAGTACAAATGTTGTGCATGTCCAACAAATCTTTGAAGGTCATTTCTGTACTGATTTAATGTATTGTTATGGGAGATACATAATATGTGTACAGTGATAGTGCTGGAAGACACAACTGTAGAAGATACGAACAAAACACATCTACAGTCATGTAGCATAGGATATATATAGCAAGCTTTTCACTCTGAAGGTTTCACATAAACTTATTGCAGTGTTATGATTGAACATGCTCTCAATGAAATGATATAGGAAAGCATACCTTCACTAAGGATATTCTATGCTTTTTGAATTCCAGAAAGGTGGTGATCTTTCAGTCCAAAACAAAGCATCCATGGCCAGCTTTGAAAAACTTGTCAAGTATTGTGAAAGTGCACAGTAAGTGTTTGCTGCAAATTGTCTCTGTTTCCACCATATAGCATGTTGAATGAATAACTGATGGTTATAAGTTATTACTGGTCGACTTGACAGTGTGTTACCAAACCATACATCATCCTTGATAGTGACAATTTTGTTTCCACACCATACACCATCATCGATAATAACAATGTGTTACCTTACCATACACTAGCATTGAAATTGACAGTGTATTACCACACCATACAACCGCATTGATAGTAACAATGTGTTACCACACCATACATCATCATTGATAGTGACAGTGTGTTACCACACCATACATTATCATTGATAGTGACAGTGTGTTACCACACCATACACCATCATTGATAAAGAGAGTGTGTTACCACACCATACACCATCATTGATAAAGAGAGTGTGTTACCACACCGTACACCATCATTGATAAAGACAGTGTGTTACCACACCATACATCATCATTGATAAAGACAGTGTGTTGCCACACCGTACATCATTATTGATAAAGACAGTGTGTTACCACACCATACACCATCATTGATAAAGACAGTGTGTTACCACACCATACATCATCATTGATAAAGACAGTGTGTTACCACACCATACATCATCATTGATAAAGACAGTGTGTTGCCACACCATACACCATCATTGATAGTGACAGTGTGTTACCACACCATACATCATCATTGATAAAGACAGTGTGTTACCACACCATACACCATCATTGATAAAGACAGTGTGTTACCACACCATACATCATCATTGATAAAGACAGTGTGTTGCCACACCATACACCATCATTGATAGTGACAGTGTGTTACCACACCATACATCATCATTGATAAAGACAGTGTGTTACCACACCATACATCATCATTGATAGTGATAGTGTGTTACCACACCATACACCATCATTGATAAAAACAATGTGTTACCGCACCATACACCATCATTGATAAAGACAGTGTGTTACCACACCATACACCATAATTGATAAAGACAGTGTGTTACCACACCATACACCATCATTGATAGTGACAGTGTGTTACCACACCATACATTATCATTGATAAAGACAGTGTGTTACCACACCGTACATTATCATTGATAGTGACAGTGTGTTACCACACCATACATTATCATTGATAGTGACAGTGTGTTACCACACCATACACCATCATTGATAGTGACAGTGTGTTACCACACCATACACCATCATTGATAGTGACAGTGTGTTACCACACCATACACCATCATTGATAGTGACAGTGTGTTACCACACCATACACCATCATTGATAGTGACAGTGTGTTACCACACCATACACCATCATTGATAGTGACAGTGTGTTACCACACCATACACCATCATTGATAGTGACAGTGTGTTACCACACCATACACCATCATTGACAAAGAGAGTGTGTTACCACACCATACATCATCATTGACAAAGACAGTGTGTTACCACACCATACACCTAATAGATAAAGACAGTGTGTTACCACACCATACACCATCATTGATAGTGACAGTGTGTTACCACACCATACATCATCATTGATAAAGACAGTGTGTTACCACACCATACACCATCATTGATAAAGACAGTGTGTTACCACACCATACATCATCATTGATAAAGACAGTGTGTTACCACACCATACACCATCATTGATAAAGACAGTGTGTTACCACACCATACATCATCATTGATAGTGACAGTGTGTTACCACACCATACATTATCATTGATAGTGACAGTGTGTTACCACACCATACAAGATCATTGATAGTGACAGTGTGTTACCGCACCATACACCATCATTGATAAAGACAGTGTGTTACCACACCATACACCATAATTGATAAAGACAGTGTGTTACCACACCATACACCATCATTGATAGTGACAGTGTGTTACCACACCATACATTATCATTGATAAAGACAGTGTGTTACCACATCATACATTATCATTGATAGTGACAGTGTGTTACCACACCATACATCATCATTGATAGTGACAGTGTCTTACCACACCATACATTATCATTGATAGTGACAGTGTGTTGCCACACCATACATCATCATTGATAGTGACAGTGTGTTACCACACCATACACCATCATTGACAAAGAGAGTGTGTTACCACACCATACATCATCATTGATAAAGACAGTGTGTTACCACACCATACACCTAATAGATAAAGACAGTGTGTTACCACACCATACACCATCATTGATAGTGACAGTGTGTTACCACACCATACATCATCATTGATAGTGACAGTGTGTTACCACACCATACATTATCATTGATAGTGACAGTGTGTTACCACACCATACATCATCATTGATAAAGACAGTGTGTTACCACACGATACACCTAATAGATAAAGACAGTGTGTTACCACACCATACACCATCATTGATAGTGACAGTGTGTTACCACACCATACATCATCATTGATAGTGACAGTGTGTTACCACACCATACATTATCATTGATAGTGACAGTGTGTTACCACACCATACATCATCATTGATAAAGACAGTGTGTTACCACACCATACATCATCATTGATAAAGACAGTGTGTTACCACACCATACATCATCATTGATAAAGACAGTGTGTTACCACACCATACATCATAATTGATAGTGATAGTTAATAAGAAGCAGTGAAATGTACAATATGACCTCACTTTAGATACACTGCATGTAGATTGGACTTTTCTGTGCCTGAGTTCAAAAGGCTTACATCACAATGTGAAGTATTTTTTGTGTGTAGGGAGTATCTGAGGGGAAAGACGGCTTGTTTGATTGTTAAAGACATTTGAACTATTTTATAATGACATGCCAATGAACCTTTCATTACAAAAAGTTTATGTATCAGGCTGGCCAAAATGTTGGCATTGGTCCAGGGATGCAATCTTTTGATTAGTTTTGCTACATTTGTCATCTTTTTCAAAAACATAACAATTTCATTCAGCTTCTTGGAATTATTCTGAGAGAGAGAATGATAGATATACCTTCAACCTGGCCTATAGACAGAGTAGGAAAATAAATGATGTAATTTGTGGGATCTAGCAGAATAGATGTTGATGATCCAATGAATGTGCTAGCAAACCAATGGCTATTCCAGCAAACCAATACATTGCTAGTGCCATCTTTGGTGAACAACAAAAGTACAGATGTACCCATAGTTGATAAGTATGTGTTATAGTGACAAGGTATTTTAAAATTAGTGGCCACATTTTACTGATTGATTGAAGAAAAGAAAATATTCAGTCTCTGTTATCTTGCTATTGCAATCTAAGGAACATGTCCTTGTATATTCATTGCATCTGCATGTTGGTTTCAACCTTAAAACTAGTTTAAGGAAATGACTTGACTTTGACCAATATCAAAAGCTGACATCGTAGCTGTGAAAGTCAGGCTTTTTTTATTGTATTTAATTGCAAGATACATGTACATACGTCAATCAAAGTTAGGCTTTTTTATTTTATTTAGTAGCAAGGTATATGTACATATGTCAGTCACTTTATTTCTTATCAGTTGCAGACATGCCGTGATAGCAAAATTCTTTGGTGATGATATCCCGCCATGCAAGATATCTTGTGATTTCTGCAATAATAACAAACAGCTCAAAGAACAACTTGATCAGTTTGAGCGAAGAGCTTATGCCAGCAGCTATGAAGGAAAAGGTAGTTCTGGTTCAACTCGCATAGAATCCTACTCTGCAAGACAAAGCAAAGACCTGTATGAAGGTGGACGCCATGGAATGCTGGGGTGAGGTTTTATTTTCCATCACATACACCTTTGCAAAACAAGGCTGATGGTATGACTGCCCTTGACATGACCATATCATAACTGTTGTACCACATAATGATAATGCCGGATATATCACTTTAAAATAAGAAAAAATATATTTGATCGTTGATGTGAACTTTGCAAGAAAACATCAATTGGTGGTGGAAGTGGACTGAAAGTTTGACAAAAACAAATCAAATAAAGAATCAGACTGTATAATTAAAAGTTATTAAGCAGTATAATTCTTCATTTCACCTAGTGCTTTGATATTTAAATATTCAGGCAACAAACCACCTCGAGATGTGATAAACCCTAGGGATCAGTACTTAAATTATAACACATTATAGCACTAGCAAGGTCAGGATTTATTGCCTGCCTATTAAGAAATTGTGCTCATGACAGTAATACATGTATTGATGATACCTGAATCAAAGTCAAGTAATACATGTATTGATGATACCTGAATCAAAGTCAAGTAATACATGTATTGATGATACCTGAATCAAATGCAAGTAATACATGTATTGATGATACCTGACTCAAAGGCCAGTAATACATGTATTGATGATACATGAATCAAAGTCAAGTAATACATGTATTGATGATACCTGAATCAAAGGCGAGTGACGGTGAAGGTATGTTTGAGTGAAGTGGTCAAAACTAAGTGGTATACTCATCAACTGGCATGGTTTATTGCTTGTATATGTCAACAGCATATTGAAATTTGGCATTTAAATTTTTTGGAAGTTACTGAACAGTCGTATTATTTTAACATGAGTTTTAAAATATGAATAATTACAGTTGACAATACAATATGCCATGGTCTTCATAACTGACGTGTTTCTGTGCTCAAGTATCAATGACTATAATGGGCTACTGCAGATTGAATAAAAAATTACCAAAAATCTGTAAATTTGAAAAGCGAATATAGTTTTACTGTAATTATCATATTGTGCTGGGTTGCTGTTGGGTTTTGCTACTTTATTGCTCTATCTTATACACCAGGTCCAGTAGGTTATATATTGATAAAAGAAAAGAGAACTTGTACAAATTAATGACAGTAAATACTAAAGAACAAATTGTTATTCTCTTTTGTCACATTTAATTTACAGAGATGAAGATTATGAAGCTGAAAATTGGGGACGATTGGAAGATGGTGACTTTGATGCTGAACGATTCTGGAACAGAGAAGATGAGGATGATAGAAATGAGAGGAAAAACTTGATAAAAGCACAATTTAAACTTAGGAGAGGGGTAAGCTATCATTGTTTATTCATCATCAGTTGGTAATGTACGTAAATTACAACAAAAATGAAAAATTACAAAAAATAATGAATGTATGATTGGGGATATACAAACATTTTGTCAATTTTAAACTATGATTTTCTGGTAAGTGAATGAATTTAGGGGAAATACTCTGTCAAACCCATATGTTGTCTTTCAAAAACTATCCTACCTCTGTCATTTGCCGATGATTGATGGCAAAGTTTTTGGGCTCGCATCAGGTGAAAGAGTTGGACTTTGACCAGAGCTTAAATGAGCATGCGCAAAAGGGTTTCAAAATCCCTTGTTCAAATCACAGTCCCTCTATTGTGTTCAAATACTCTGATACTGGTGTATTTTGTATTTGGGTAGTTTTGAGGCAACCAAATACTCACATGCTGTCAAGTTTCTGATTGGACGGTAGAAGCGGATCGAGGGAAGCAAGCAACTACAAATACTTTAAACGGATATTATCCTCAATGGGAAAGAAACTTAGGGTAAAAATGGCAACTGATATGAAAAAATAGGAAATGAGGAAATCACCGAGAAGAGAACAAAACTTATCAAACTACTGTCCGGACTGATTTAACAAAGTACTGCAAAGTTTATGTCTGTGTACGGAGGTAAAAGCAAGACTCTATGGTGTAGGTAGAAGGTTAGCCAGGAAGCTTAGTCAGTTGAACATAGATTCGTCTGCAGTGTTTTAAAAATATGACTATCTCTCAAAAGAGAACATTAGCAGGATCACCTGTTTCAGTTTCTTACTTGTACATTTTAATACTATGGAGACATAATTTGCTCTAACCAATCTAGTTCATTGTAGACTGCCCAATGTTCTGATCAGTGATTGACTTAACCTTTCATTCATCAGTGGTAAATCTGAAAGCTGTGTACAAATATGTATTACAGGATGGTGTCTCAAAGAAAGAGTTTATTCCACCTGATGAAGACTGTCCACTCAGAGATGCTGCTAATTCTAGGATTCCAGGACTTACAGTCAAGGTATGACTCTCAACATGTTACTGACATACCACAGACTGTGAACTTGGACAGATACCATGCTCTTGTATGAGTTTTGTTAACTGAACACTCATTAAGTTCATACATCTTTCCTGAATCTTTTTTGTTTAAGCATGATACAAGGGCATTGTGTTATTATATCAATATGCATGTCATCATGGTTTGTAAAGGTTATTAAAATGTACTTCCGGGCTGCTATTTCATTTGAAGCATTTGAAATCTAGGGACTTTTTTATTTGAAATCATAAAACTCACATATTGTGTGTGTGTGTGTGTGTGTGTGTGTGTGTGTGTGTGTGTGTGTGCATGTGTGTGCACGCACACACACACACACACACCCCTATTCGATTTTATTGTTTCAGACTCGTGAACATTGTTTGAAACTGCTCGAAGACGCCTTGAGGAACAATTACGCAACATATTATGCTGAGAATGAAACCAAAATGGCAACAAGGTAGAGATTGCTTCATATGTCTCTAACTTTCAGTTTTAATAATAATTATTGATTATTGATTGTGTTCTGACCTACACTTCTGATTACTCTGTTTCATGCTTGGTTTCTGTATGAACTAAAGATTAGGTTTAGACTAAACAGGGTTATTTGAAATATTAACAAGATTAAACTATAAATTGGCATTTTCTCTTTTACATCACGGATCAGAGGCCCAAAGTGTCCAGGCCTAATGTTGTCATAATGTTCAGGTGTCTGTCTATCCATCCACCCATTCTTTTATGTTTTTTTTGCTGGTGCTTAACCTTTACTAAATGTGCTCTTGCTATGCTAAAATATGGCAGGCATTGCTTACAATACTGGTGATACAAACTTTTACACCAACCAACTGGCAATTCTGCAATGTACGGGAATTGAACAGCGCTATCGAAGCAGATGTTAGTACGGTTGGCCACTACCATACTATGCAAATCACTGTGCAAGATTCCATCTTCTACTTAGTTGTGATAATCAATAAAACCCTGGTCCAGTAAGTAGCAGTAATCGCCCAAAATTGCAGCTCTACTCCAGAACTGTTGTAACATTGTGCAAAATCTTGACGACATGAATGTCCAACAGTGAACACAACTTTGATTTAGTTGTACTAATGGAGACATGGCTATAGAATGATATCTTTGGCTCAGAAATAATGGATCAATTTTACCTGATCCACAGAAGAGACAGATCAGCAGATAACAGCAAAAATACACTGGGTGGTGGCATACTCTTAGCCATCCGACATGATCTCATGTTGATCCATCGAATGGACATTGAAAGCGCTGTTCAATTCCCGTACATTGCAGAATTGCCAGTTGGTTGATGTAAAAGTTTGTATCACCAGGAACTTCTTGCCAGAAAGATACCAATTTGACAGAATTTACCATACATTTTACAAAACCATGAAAACGGTGAAAAGTGTCAGAGCCAGACTGAGTGCATGTCAACCCGTGGACGCCATTGTTCACTTCATGTTTATTGTTTAGAAAGACAATTTATAATTAATATGATTGTATATCCAAAATTCATGCAAATTCATCTGTAACTAAAGTATGTTTCATTTTCCAAATTTTAGCAAAATTTGATGATAAATGGGCCTAATGCTGTAAATCTACCAACAATGTGCAACTTCTGTGTTGCCACACACTGGCCCTCAAATATTGGTCATTGGTAGAAAAATAAGACGTTTAAGGAATGTTGCAAAAACAATGCCACTTCAAACACAATCTCTGCATTACACTACAGAAGCATTGGGTATTCTAGAAGATCTTATACAAATGTACATGAGTTACAAGATAGCTTTCTTCATCTCACTTCCAGTAAATATAAACTTTTTCAAGTTTTTGTGCATTTTGAGATTTTCATTGATTGTTATAGTTTGAGTACAGTTAGCTTTCCCCTTGAGAGAGTAACTTCAATGAAACCCTAAAAAGGTGATAACTTAACTGCCACAAGTAATGATAATGACAATCTTGTATAATATGTTCATCTGTATAAAGTCTTTCAGAATACATGATGCTTCCATGGCATAAAACAAAAAAAATACAAAGTAAATACCAGTAATGTTGTTAACTTCAGTGTCAATTGATTATCATTGCTAAAGGTGTGTAACAGTTTTCATATCTAGAACAGTGTAGTGAGATTGTGTTGCAACAACAATTACAGTGGTTTGCATTGAACATGTTGGCAATGTGGGGAATAGACGTACTGTGTAAATTTAGAAGTTGCCAACATAGTCATGTGTAATTATGGTCTAGGTGGTAGTACCGGTATCAGTCAACAACAAAGAAATCAACTCTATAAAAGTTGCAACATTGTCTGGAAGGAGGTCAAACATAGTCAAAACAGCAAAATACTGTATAATACCTGATCAGTTTTTGTTGTTGACACTAATGTTGGCAATGGAGTAAATCTGTGGCTACAACGTAGTCTATTACAGAGTAATGTAATGACATGTACCGGTACATGTAACAATAAAACTGCACTCAGCAAACTCATCATTGCTTGCTATCTTTGTCTTCAGTGATATTGCTCCTAGGGACCGGTCCTTGGATTCAGAATATCAGATTTTCAAGATTAGCAAACAAAGCAATGTCTACAGAGCTAAAGTTATGTCAAAGGTAGGAAATCTTTACGTTATTAACATGGATGTTGATATTTCCATCAATTCATTTTCATTGGAACTGTAAGTGCCACGGAGCATTGTTTAACTTTGGATACTCTTGATGCTTTACAAGATAGATAGATAGATAGACAGATAGATAGACAGATAGATATACAGATAGATAGATAGATAGACAGATAGATAGACAGATAGATAGACAGATAGATATACAGATAGATAGATAGATAGACAGATAGATAGACAGTTAGATAGACAGATAGATAGACAGATAGATAGACAGATAGATAGACAGATAGATAGATAGATAGATAGATAGATAGATAGATAGATAGATAGATTGCAATTGTTTTAGTAGTTGAAATTGTATACTGAATGTGGATGTTTTTTATTCTCATCACACCATATTTGGTGTTAGTTGTACCAGAGTACATATTTTATGTACAAATTTAGTGTGCCTTCAAACTTAAAACATTTCTAAACTAATTTTGTCAAGGAATCTCCAGAAACATTCTCACGAGCCAGAGCATAATTTCCGCTCCGTTGACCTACGCAAATATTAACAGGTAGCACTAAGCTGTTGCCGTAAAGAGACGCATGGTTTACGACAATTCTTCAGAAATGTCTTGCTATTAGCCTTTTACTGGTACCAGCATGTATTACCGGTATGTGTTAAAGTATAGTTGCACATATTTCAAAGCAATTTTTCTTATCAAAGATGACACGAAAACCCCTTCATACATTATATTTCCAAAAAGCAGAAAATCTGAAGTTCAGTATGGTAGCAATAGTTTACTCTTAGGATGAGGGGTACATATTTGGAGAAGCATTGTGATATTAATTGTGATATTAATGATGAAAATTAATTTAAGTCAAAAATTTCATCTATTCTCATTCTTAATTAAGTGGCAGGGGTTGAGAGACTGACATTCAACATAAGTGATTAATGTCACGATAAGCAATATTGAAATGACTCTAATTCAAAATGTACGAATTTATTGCTGAACAAAACTGTGGCTTTGTTTATAGTATTTAAAAAACTCAATTTGAAAAATTCACAAAATTTGACCTGGTCAGAGTGGAGTCAATTTTTTCTGAAATGTTGAAAACGAGAGAAAAAAAGAAGCCGGGAAATGGGGGGGATTTGCATAAATTTGCATAAAACAACACTTTTCTTTTCTCACCCAACTTACAACTGCTTGTCATGCTAAAAGGTGGACCCTACCAATATTTAAATCTTTGGTTAACACATTACTTAAAATTGAACGAATCTTTGCAAAATAGTGATTTTGAACAAAATAGCTGTGTTACCCACAATGCAACCTTAAACATTCTCTTGACTCAATATAACATAAATTGAACTTTTGCTCTAGGGTATACATGGGTGTAGATCCTACAATGTTAAAGGTAATATGCGCTTGAAAGTAAGAGGCGTGAACTTTTGCTCAAATTTTCCTCAATGAAACTTTTAACTTATAAATAAATCAAGAATAAAAGTCAGGGGGGTCACCTTGCAAAGTTTTGTACTAGAGTGACAAATTACCTGGCATTTACCAATATTTCAAATAAAAAATGGCTGACATCTGTGTGTTAACTTAATGGGGCAAATAATTAAATTTTCAATTTTGGTAAAACTAAGGAGGGTGAAAATTTTTATTTCTCCAAAGTTTTAAAATAAGCCCCCACAAAAGGAAGACCAGAAAAAAAATGGAAAAAATTGTAGTTTGACAATCAGTCCGTGCTGTACATACTAACTTTAATGTGGTCGTTAAACAATTTTAGGTATAGTTTCTATGGTTACAAAATGGCATTTTTTTTAATACTAGCAACAATAGTATGGTTATCCCATGAGTGAAGTTAATTTAAGTGTTTGGTTTCTGGATAATCTTGACACTCGTGTTTGGTTTCTGGATAATCTTGACACTCACAGTGAAAGACAATTTTAAAAAGGAAACATTTCACAATGTATGAAACGGAGTTAAAGGTCTGGTGAAATGTCCATGTTGCAAAATCACAGAAATACAGTTGATGGTCTATAAAACAGTTACATTCATTTCTTTTTTTGTTTAGCGCGCGTGATTATGAAATATGGCAAAAGAAAAAATGCGATGTGGGCGTGTCCGCCGAGCCTCTCTAGTCGACTTTTTTCGGCTTTCCGAAGTTTGCCCGACGCCGTATCTTATAACGGGAAGTAAAGTATTTCGCACCTCCGTAAGCTCCCCACAGGGGGTAACTTCTAGGTTTTCCGCTTACATGATCAGGACAGTGTCCTCCTTCAATTTCACTATGGGAAGAAGTTGTTATTTTAGTGGCTGTGACAGCGGCAAGAATGTAACGGCTCAACTGTAAACTTTTTCGAGTTCCCATCAAATGTTGAGTGTTGGAACCAATGTGCTTGTCTCTTCTGGTTCGTACGATCGGCCACGGTCCCTGAGCCTGCCTTGCTACACGCTACACAATTGGGACCGCGATGCAAATCAACTGCATGAACACCAACACTGAACGTTGTGACTGTCATTAAAACGAACGACAACACGGAACATAGAGATCGCGATACAAGTACCCGGTACAAATCATGGAGCACAGTTCGTCTGCAGCTCTGGACTGAGCGCATGGAGGCCATTAAAATGAAGAACAATGGGGAATACCTGACCACGAGGACCGCGATGCAAATCGACCGCAACATGGATTAAAATGCACAACACGGAACAGCCAGACCGAAATGCAAATCAACTGCAACATCGAACCTTGTGGCCTCGATTAAAATTCGTATGTCTGCTATGTAGGCCTATAGCAAAAGTTTCAATTCTCGCGAGCGGGCGTTCCTATGCCTGCAATACAGTAGACAAAGTGACGTCAAATTTGTCGCAAGGGCTCGATTGCGTGCATCGACGTTTCAATTCTTGCGAGAGCCATTTATGCATGCTATGGACTAGACTAAATAACGTCAAATCTCTTGCGAGACTTGGCTCGATTGCAAATACGTAAAACGAAAGAACGCAATACGGAAGTAGATACAGTTTTGCGAATCGCCGAGAGAGAAGCGCAGATCAACAAAAGACTACAAACAGCCACGTTTTTTCTTTATTTGCCGTATCTTTTAAACAAAAATCACTTTCGCTGAGGGCGTGACCTTGGTGTCGCAAAATGCGTGCGTTGAAGTTTCAATTCTCGCGAGAGCCATTTATGCATGCTGTGGACTAGACTAAATAACGTCAAATCTCTCGCGAGACTTGGCTCGATTGCAAATACGTACGATGAAAGAACGCAATACGGAAGTAGATACAGTTTTGCGAATCGCCGAGAGAGAAGCGCAGATCAACAAAAGACTACAAACAGCCACGTTTTTTCTTTATTTTGCCATATCTTTTGAACAACAATCAGTTTCGCTAAGGGCGTGACCTGGGTGTCGCAAAATGACCCGATGAAAGGTGCGCATAGAAATATAAAAAAAATTAACACTTGCGCGTACTTTTAGGTTGCAATTTTGTTGCGAGTGTAATAGTATTGCCCCCCTGGAAGATATTCAGTCTCAAGAACGGGACCATTTCACCAGACCTTTAAAATCTTTTCAAAATTCAAAATGACTGCCAGATGTACCCCATCATCTGAAATATTCACTTTCATGACCGATACATTTCTCTCAATCCAACCATTTGATGTTATACTCTGTTTATGTCAGCTACATACACTGAATTCTGTATTTAATTGCTATACCAGCTTATTTTCAAGTCACATTGGCACTCTTCTCGCTGTTAAATGTTGAATTACAAATGCAGCATCCACCCCAAAATACCAGGATTTAATAGGGTGTAAATTTTTAGATTAATGGTATCCACTCTACTTACTTAGGTTGGTGAAATCAACAAAGCCACAAGGTCCAAAGATTTACATAATACATTTACTGGAATACGCAGTGAGGATATGAAGAAGGATGACAATACAGAGAGTGAGGCAAGGTCTACATCCACTGTTACATTGGTGAGATACAGTTTTAGTATATCATCCCTCAAACTTGTCAGCTGAACAGAATCCATTGCAAATGTTCAGTGTTATTGAAGTCTACACATATCAGTGCCATAAGACAACTGTAAAGTGTAAGGTTGGATAGTGTTGTCACATGTTTGTATATTCATTTATGTCATGGAGAATACACAATATAGAAATAAGTAATATGAGGATCATTGATCAGTGTACATTGGTGTTTGGTGACAATGAAGATAAATGCTTGGCTAATATGTTACATGGACTTCACAGTTCAAAGGAGCCAGACTGAGTCGTATCAACCCACCAACAACAGGTTTTCAAACTGCTGCATCATTACTTCAACAACAAACCAGAGATCAGTTATCGTCAATGGCAAGACAAGAAGAAACAATGTCACAGAGTAACCCAACATCGTCATCATCAGTGGGTAACACCAAGTACAATGTGTCATTCCAAACTGCATCATCGCTGTTGAAAGACAAGAATTCAGCATCTTTTCAGCCAGCCTCATCACTACTCAACAAAATCCCTGGGAAGAGTGATGTCATCTTGGAGAAGAGGAAAGTTTCTTTCCTAGACAACACAGAAACTTTTAAATTCAGATATTACAATTCCGAAGACTTGGATTATGATCGTCATGAAGATTATGGCAGTGTTACCATGGTAACAAGTACAGATGACGAAACTGATGGAAGAGACGTTGATGAGGAGAGAGTGACTGAAAGTGGAGAACATGTTATGGGTTGTATCATATCAAAGAATGTTACAGATATTTCATCAAAGGAGGTTACAATAATGTCATCCAAATCATCTGAAGATAGTGATAGCACTAATGAAGACAATGATTGGGAAACAGACAAAGTAGCAGTAACATCAAAGTCAATAGTTGTACAGGATGAATCAGAAGTCAAGTCTGACACAAATAACAGGTACTGTCATCAAATGTCATTATTTTCAGTAACTATTACAAAAATGTGTTTTCTTAAGCAATTATTGTCTTTTGGCAGTGTACTATTAAAATGGGCTTTGTCATCCATTAGACTCCATGTAAATTATCCCTTGACACTTTGATTTCAAATTATGGTGAATGTGAAAGCCAACATTTTGCCCTAGTGCTGCAGTCATAGATTGACAATAGTGACAAATTGTTAATGTGCACTCATAAAGCAAGGATGTACAATAACTACTGACCCATTGATTAAGAAACAAATCCCATAATTGCCATGTTCCTCTTATGCTCTGGGAGTTAACATGTGAGATAGGATGGTCATTGATCAGTGGTATCATCATTGATGCTAGGTCTTCCATCGATGGACAGTCAACAAGTAAGAAGAGATCTTATTTGGATGTTAGTGAGGTGAGTCTTTCTCTTCAAACAACAATATGTCAACTTTGTCAAACATTTTAGAAGTCAGTGGTAAATTTCATGATGAGAATACCATTGTACCGCAAGTCATGTTGATTCTGTCAATTTCAGCTACTGTACTTGTTTTGATTTTCTCAAACAACATGTACACCAGTATTGCAAGTTTTGTGGATAGGTTATGCTGGACATTCTCTGTGAAGTTTAACCAAGTCTATGTGTTGTGTCTCTGAAAACATTTGATGATAATTTAGACTCAGTTGCTCACTAAGCACATTTTACACATTTTGACAGGATGAAGAAGAACCGTCAGTCAAAAGACAAAAATGTTTGGTTATCCAGGAAGAAGACAAAGTTGTTTCTGATGACCAAAGTACAAAGACAAAAAAAAAGAAAGTTAGATTTAATGGAGAAGCATTAGAAAATGAGAAACGGAAAGCTGAGGCAGCGATGTCAACAAATAAGAAAACACAAGCAACAGATAGTGTTGATAGGAGAAAAATGGCTGCTGATGCCGTTGTTAAATATCTAACTCCTCACTACAAAGATGGAAAGTTTGCAACTAAGGTAAATACTTACCACTCAGGTTGAAATGGATTCATTCACATAGCTTGTCAATCATTGTGTCATACTTATCTGTCTTGATACTGTGAACACCACTGCACTAGCCGCTGCTGTCTTCATGCTGTCTCCATCACTGGTACCAACCCATCACAGTGTTTACATCTGGGCACTAGGAGCATGGTTTAAGTGGCAAATATCTCCCAACCATCAAAGCCTTCAATCTGCCAATGGATACTCAGATATGTTGTTGATTGTCGACAAATTCCTCAGCATTCAGGCTTAGTAGCTGTACTTTCATAGTACATAGTGTTTCATGCGATGAAGAAAGTGCATCGTTGTTCGTCGAATGGCATGATATTTTTGCGTTCGATGTCATTTTTCTGTAGATCATATGGTTTAAAGATATTGACTTTACTTAACCAATTGAACTAAGTATAGAGAGCTTCAAGATGTAAACTTTATTAGCAAGTACGATGACCTCCATGAACAGTAAAGATAAGACTTTGGTATACCACTGTATTCAACTTTGCAGTTGATAGATCATATAGCATACTGCTGTGCTCCTCATGGACGGTTAAAATAGGGCTGATGGGATAGGGCTGATGGGATAGGGCTGATGGGATAGAGCTGATCTGTCAGGTCTTAGCTTCCCTCATGGTTATTAGTAGCAGTTTAAGCTTTCACAACTACAAATTTTATTTGGCATTCCTGAAGTTGTTTAAAGTTTTATAGTGTGATTGTTGATGTAATTTTCTGCAGAAATGACACTACTAATTTCTGTGAGGACCGTACAGTTTACATGATTTCAGCAATGGTTGATTGATCTGTCCATACTGGAAAAAAGTACTGGCCAATAGCAATAATGTAGAACAGGGGGATTTTATATATATGGAGAGAGAGAGAGAGAGAGAGAGACGAGAGAGAGAGACGGGGAGAGAGAGAGAGAGAGAGAGAGAGAGAGAGAGAGAGAGAGAGAGAGAGAGAGAGAGCATAAGATAAGGAGGCACCGTGAGTTCCAGACCCGGTTCAAGACCAAGTAGGTCCAGAGTAATGGACTCACTGTCAGAGGACGGCGAGTTCAAGACTCTAGCACGGTGTTGTGCCCCTGAGCAAGGCACTTTACTCCTCAGTGCTCCATTGAGGGAGTTAGTGGGTTATGCATACCTCATCCTGTACTTGGGCTAACGCCCGTTGGATGATGGACTGATAATAATAATAATAATAATAATAATAATAATAATAAAGACTGTCTTGATAATAAAAAAATTATAGATAAGCAAATAGTAATATTTACTATATTGTTGATTATTATTTACCAAAGCCTTTCATTTGTTACCAGGAATTATTCAAGAGTCTTGCAAGAACTATGTCACACAAGCTAGTTGAAAGTCCAGCTGACTCCAAAAGGCAATGTAAGTCAAACAAAGCTGTATTACCTTCAAGTGTACTTACTACATCATTTGCAGCTTTCAATTTTCAATTTCCTTGTCATGGTAAGAATTGCCATAACATAAATATTTTGATAAACTAAAAATGATAAATTTCCTAAGAACGTCACATCATATTGTGTAGTGTTTTTCAAAGCATCAGAGACATAAATCCTGAGGGTGACTTAAATATTACATAATTCCAACACTTAAAAAGTGACTCACATTTCTTGAATAAGTGTTGTAACAAGCAGATACACATCCCTCAGTGAGCAACTTGGGTGTAAAGATAAAAACATGAATGTGAAAATTATTCTTCAAATATTCAATTGATAATGATTGATAGAGATATCAGTGAGTTTGATAAGCATTTTAGAATATGTATCCATGGTAAGCTGTTTTATCATATCATAAAATGAGAGCACACCCAACTGATATACCTGTACTCCCCTGACTTTAATCTTAAGATCTATACTTTTGTCTTTCAGTAAAAGATGGTGCTAAAAAGTTGGTGCGGAACTATTTCAAAGAACATTCTAATTGTACCTCAGACGCAGATCTGAAATTATAGACTATAAACCAACTGTTCCAGCTATTTTTTGTCCACTACCCATTTGTCCAGTTTATTGAATTTGATTATACAGTTTAAATTTTATAAGACTGGTGAAAAACTCAGATCATATTTAGATTTCACTTTGACCTATATGTATGCATAGCAAGGAGATATTTTGAAAGCTGATGTCAATGTTTATGAATACTCTAAATATATATGACAGTACAGTACTTGATTTTCATTCATTTGTTTTTAACTTCATTTGTACAATCCTGTTTTATTCCTGTCAAACTATGTACAGTAAATTGATTTGATGTCCTTGTCTTTGGAAGCTATTTTACACTTGCATGAGTTTAGCAGAGGAATTGTATGAAAGTTCACCAACTCTTCACCTTCAAACACAACCCCATTTTTGTCCACAAATTTAGTGTTGTATGTTTCTAAGCAATAAAAGCATTTTCTGAATAAGAGTTGGGAACATTTGTACGTAGACTCAAGCTGTACTGTGCAAGTGCTCAAGGTACTTGCTATTCTTTTTTATCATCAAAGTCACAGGTCGAAACGCAGATATCTGATAAGAAATCCAGATTTCATGAAGTTGTTGTTTCCATTTCAAAACAAAGCTTGCTGAAAGGATACATAGATGTCTCAGCAGCTCCTTGTCAATGACACACAGCATATCATATGGATGGAGTCAGTTTTTAACCTTTTTTGATTAAACGTCATTTGCTGTGAAATTGTGTGATAGCTTTTAAAGCTGGTTTCTTGAGTTCTTAGAATGATCTGACTCATGCATCTTAAAATAATGTCAAAAGTTTGTCTATGAAACTCTTAACAAAAAAAGCATCCTTTCATCAGTTGTAACTTCAAAAACCTGGTAATGTACAGTCCTGTTGTGTTCTATGGCAAAGTTAATTATTACATGCCTTATATATGCTCCATAGGATTCAGTGGTACCTTGTTGATGACATTGCGGGCTGCATAGTCATCATTTGACTGAAAGTGAAGGGGAACTTTTCCACCTTGACAACTTTGGGATTTAAAAATGATCAAATTATATGCACTACATTAGCAATACTGTTTTTACAATATTATGCATAAAAAATTCGACAAACCACATTACAGTGATTCAAATATATCAATGCACCATTCGATGATGAAAATCATTCTATTTGTACAACAGATTTTCATGTAACTTTGAAATAAAGAATATGATTGTCATTTGTATGTAAACCAAAAATTTGGAGTGAAAAACTATATAAGAGAGGTAAGAGAGGTATGTAATAATAATGAACCCTCAAGACAGGAGACAAGTTACCCTCCTTGTTGTGCAAATGGTCACCTACCCTCGGCAAATAGTCCCATGTTTGGGCTATAATATATATTGACATATTTTTTTTTTATGGCAAACTTGAACGTCCCACCATTTCTGCGATAAAGATTAATATTTACAGAGGGATGTTTGAGTGAAAGTGGATTTGATGTACACATTAAACGTTTCTTTTTTAGACTGACATTGTTACGAGCATAATGTGCAATTTTCAATAACAGGGCTCGAAATTAACTTTTTTCCCTGGTAGTCCACTTGGGCTACCATTTTCTGAAATTGGTAGCCCAGTGACAGTGGCTGGTAGCCCATGCATATTTTAATGCAGGGGTATCATTTTTCGTTAACCAGACAAGAAAAGGCTACTTTCAAGATTCTGCCCATGAAGTGAATTTTCTAGCCATTTGATGTGAATACAATGGACGATAGTGATACTCAAAAGGTTGGTGACCTATTAAAGCCCCAATAGCTGTGAATTTTGTGCATTATTTTCATGATTTTATTTCAAACCAAAGTTTGTTTGTGTAAATGTGCTAACTGAAGGACATATATAGAAGTACCACTGCTCGCTGACCATGCCTATGTGTTTTTTCAGCTTAATAAACTGGTGCCACACTCATAAAATGCCCCCCCCCCCCCAAAAAAACCAAAAAAAAACCAAAACTACACAAAATGCTGTATTTCCCGCATATACACATCGTGATCAAAATGAAACAAGCATGATGCTATTTACTTGAATGCACAATACATGATGGCCAACAATTGTTGTTGTAATATTTATTTTCTCTGTCACATGATTTGTTGAAAATGGCGAGAAATCTAAAATGATGTCAAAACGTTTGCATTTACATGCCAGTTTCGACACTTATGGAAGTGTTATACCCTTTTTCAGTCTTTTATGAGTCTTATTCAAAGATCAGTTTATCACACATTCGTAGCTATTGGGGCTTTAACAATCCGTTTCACTCTCAGAGTTGTATCCAAATTTTGATAGTCGTCATGACAACAACATGACCTTCTCAACACTGAGACATACTGCAGCAGAGCTAAAAAGAGACCATGGCCCTTCTGTAGGAAGGAGGGTAATTATGATTGATACATTATGATCAAAATGCACTGAAAATGCGTTTTCATTGGCCATCATTTCCTGTGCCTGTCATTCAAGTATGTCAGTTCAGATATTGAAACTTTGTTGCAAAGTTCCACCCCTCTTCCTAATTTGCACAGCAAAGTGATAGTATGGCCTTTCTGTGCCCAACTGGGTTTGACTGCCATTTAGCTCATCCCAAAGTGACGGACCAGACATGGCATGCAAAGTACTGGCTGAATTTCAGGTTCCAGACTTTGGTAGTCCGTGTGAGCTACCACTTCATTGAGTTTGGTAGCCCCAGAGAAAATTTGGTAGTCTGTTGATGCGGGACTACCACTAATTTCGAGCCCTGAATAATACCAACCTTGGACATAAATTGATGTTTTCACCTGTCTCTCTTGTTGGGCCATGAAAATAATTCTTTTTTGAAATTCTTTTGAAATCAGTCATGCAAAAAGAGTACATTTTGTGTCAATCAGAAAGTTGTAAATTTTTCATTCTTCATTGGTTACGTATACTTTTAGATTTGAAGAAGAGCAGTAGTCTTTGTCTTTACTGGACACTTTCTTGTCTTTGATTTGATATAGAAGGGTTTTTCAGATTTCTGTTCTCCATTTTGTTGAAGTTTAACTAAATTTAAATATGCCAATATCGATTCCACAACTTGATATTCTCTCTCTCTCTCTCTCTCTCTCTCTCTCTCACACACACACACACACACACATACACACACATTGTTTGTCATTTCATCAAAAAATAACTCCTTGTGTGAATATTGATTATGTGCTAATTGTAATCTCCATAGATTTCTGAAAGAATCATGCGAGATACAACAAACCAGAATTCAAAATCTTGAAGATGTAGAAATTATAAGTGGCAAAGTACCAAGCATGGGTGTATGTATGTTACTTATAGAGCATATTGCCACAGACTAATTTTTACACTGTCTCAAGTACCATACTACAGTATAAAGTGATTGCAGAGAGCAGTGACAACATTATGCACATATTGAAATTAAGCTATTGTGTTCACAGGTTGGTCACTTAAACATTTTCCAGGAAATATATCCATGTCAAAACACGGGTGTCATAGCACAAAGAAGCAGATCCGAGTCAGTGTATATTTGCACACAGCACGTTTGTAACAGTGTCATCATCAAGGTTTGAACATTCTAATTATCGTCATGGATGCACGCATCTACGTTCGGTCAGGTGGTTCGTACGTACGTGAGACAAGCAACTTGGTCTAATATGTTAGCACTGGTTTTGTAACAATTTCTTTTTGTCCTTTGCCTTGTCACGTAGGTAAATTGTCCTTTGACAATCTTACGCGAATTTTTGTCACTGTGTTGCGTCGATTATGTGATGTGTTTGATTGCTTAAACCAAGTAAGGGTAAATTACAAATCTGTAGACGCTGTCACAAGATTATCACCGGATTAACTTTGACAAAGTCAATAACGAATGCACCAGCGAGGTATATCCACAGGCGGCCCAGACGGTATTAATATTATTGAGTTTTTCATATTGTTCTCTCTATCATTTCCTCTCCCTTTCTTCATGCTCTGACCATGGGGTAGAAAATGGGGGTAGCAAGAAAGACGTTCTACCTCCATGCTCTGACTGATTGGAATAAAATAAATGATGATATAACCTAACCTAGCCTCTTGACTTTTTGTTTATTTTACACCCCATTAAAAAGATATTTATTTCCCATATACACATCTTGTAATTAATTATTCTAATCTGTGGACTTATCAAGGGTTGGTCAACATTGGAAAGATAGAAAAAAAGCCCATGCACAATGCGAATAGTTGGCGAGATGTTTCGTAAAACTGTGAAGACACATTAGAAGCACAGCCATACCAAACCAGGTCTATCTATGCATTGGGAAGATAATGTCTAAGTCTTTTTGAAAGAAAAAGGGGAAGTTTAGGCGATAGCAAAGACGATACCAGTAAGTTGAATAAAACAAATTTTTGGACATCATATCTTTTTATGTCAGATTTTGAACCCGCCTGAAACCCTGGGTGACAATATAATAACTATCTATAAACAAAAAAATTGGATTTATCTTTTTATGTCCATGTTTCGACTATTTTTAAGAATGCATGATATAACAACTACACTGAATCATGTCTGACTAAACTGTCGGGGGGGGAACACTTTTTTACCCCGCTGTTGATCTCAGTCGCGGCCGTGCCTTGCCCTTGCACGCCCGCTTTCTCGAAAATGTGTTTTCGTAAAATACTTTACAGTGACGGATGTAAAACTTCGAAGTTACTAAAACACTTGTTGATTTGATATGCGAAGACGCGCTGTTGACCAGTTATTTTATTAGCTCTCAAAACTAGTAAAAAACATTCCGTGACACTCATCGATTATGTCTTCTCGTCAAAAACGCCCTAAGAATTTGACTGCGACCCTTGCTTGATACGTTAGTTTAGGTAGTTGAGTATAAGGATTGATAGATTAATGTATCAAAATATAGACAGATTCACGCGACTAAACTGTCGAGTTCTTGATAGCTCGCTGACATTGAAGGCCGAGAGGGCGAAAGTCTCAGGCCCAAGGGAGCATAAGCAGTATGCAGTACATTGCATGCTTTCTGAGAAAGAAAAGCTGGTTTCCTTTTTTAGCTACCGCGCAAAATCCAGCTTGACTAATGTTCCAGTCCTGTTTCCGAGAATAACTTACGAGCTTCGTAGCTAGTAATGCTGTAGATGTCTGAAATGCTTCTTGATTTACAAAGAGAATACTAGACTCTTTTTGCATACGGGGTCAATTGAAAATTCAAAGCAAAATATCAGGGAGTAAAATCTGCAGGCAAGGTCGCAGTCACCAACCGACAACCCAGCTTTTGTCGGGCACACCATGGAGCTACCAATAGCTCCATGAGCACACAAGTGACACAACCAAACGGCACATGATATTATCGCTCTAAACTTACATCGTATGTAAAACATGTCTTGTTTTGTAATTTAAAAAAAAAGACTAATTCGAAAGTGCTTTAATAATACGTACTGCAAGAACGCCATTGATAAACTGAACAAGCTGAAGGCAAAAGTCGAGTTAATAAAGCCTTTTCCGTTCTTGTTCTTGACTTACACGGAAACCTCCATGGTATACCTATATGAAGTCCGGTTAAAGCCAAAATTTTCAATCCCCGGTTCTCGCATTAGTGGAGTTCTCCCCAAGTCAAACACTTGGCCAGTACGATGTTTGATTTCTATAACATTAATTACACAAACTGATCTCAACCTTTTGCACCTTTTGCTAAAATTTGACTTATTGATACCATGTGTCTTACGCTCCGGCGCATCTTTGACCAGGGATTTCATAAAATTGACCAGCACGAAATACATGAAATACTAATACAAATAAGGGTGAATTTTACTATCAATCGATGATGCCTTTCGTCTTTGTCATGACAACTTGACATTGCCGAAGAAATGCGTTGATTCTCAGCTAGTCAGTTGAGCGTTGAATTACGTCCACTATCGCATTTACCATTGTTATTGTAGGCAAAACTAATTAAATGCGTGAATCTGAGATGGTATATGTACTCATTGGTCTATCTAAAGGCAAGAGAGCAATGAATTTACCTGTCACGTTGTTTTCAACTTCTCGAAATAAATGCTAAAATTTTGATTTCTTGTTGACCCGGACCACGTTGAAACAAATGTAAATGTTTACTAGTATAGGGTGACTTTATTGCTCTTACTTGACTATTAACATCTAATAAAGAAATATCGCCATTGCTATTAACATTAAATGCATCCCACATAACTTTTCAGTGTTACAGTGATCTTTGTTTGACACGTGTTTTGTGAACTGTCCACACTGCTCTCCTCTTAGGGACTGGTCAGTTTCTTCGGCCTGGGGGGGGGGCGGTGGATTATTTTTTGCCGACGTCAAAAAGTGGCTGACCCCCCTATTCCAAATTTTGAAAACAGGGTGACCCCCCCTATTCCAAATTTCGAAAACAGGGTGACCCCCCCTGGGGCGTGACATAGGTAAAATAAAAGGTGGACATAACGTCATATATATATATATATATATATATATATATATATATATATATATATATATATATATATATATATATATATATATATAATGTAAAATAAAAGGTGGACATGTCGTCATATATATATATATATATATATATATATATATATGTGTGTGTGTGTGTGTGTGTGTGTGTGTGTGTGTGTGTGTGTGTGTGTGTGTATTATATTTTACATTTTACATACCGGTATATTTATATTTTAAATAGTCATTCTATGTTTTAATGAAATTGTTGACATGTCAGTTGTAAGATAGGACTTTCAAAGTGTCAATCTTAAAGTTTGAATACAGTACATTTTGAATGAGCTGTATTTTGAATGAGCTGTGAATGTATTTCACACTTTCTATGCTTAACCAGATGTCCTGAACTGTTGTACAGAAATGGATGTCAATCAGTAATATCAAAGAGGAAAAAGCAGTGAATCAAAAACTTTGATGGGTGTTAAGACTTGCCGACCATCCAATTAGATTTCCTGCATAGAGAGCTTTTTTAGTCAAATCTGATGTGTACAGTGTCTGAGAGGATCTTTTCTTGTAACATTGAAACCATAAAAGCACAGCTAATAATGACAAAAACTGCCTTTTTTAACTGTTATTTTGTTCATAAAAAAGCATCTTTCTACAGAAAACCTGTGAAACAAAGGAAAATAATTGTATCAATGAGAAGGAAAGATATCTTGTCATTTTTCTATCTCTAAAATAAGTCACTGTATCAAATATATATATTGTGAAATATTTGTGCAAGTTGCTTTCTCATACTGAATTCTCATAGAGAGAACAGAATTTGTCATCCTTTTCATATGAAATGCAGATTTCATAATGGTACACTTTCACTTAGCAAATATCAAGATATCTCTGATTTATTCAAGTATGGCGCCCGAAGGGCGCGCCGAAAAATATGAAACATCCTGATATCTCTGATATATATGCCTGGTATATTAAAGTCATGCACCTGAAGGGCATGCTGAAAAATGTCTGATATATTAAAGTAATGCGCTTGAAGAGCACGCTGAAAAATATTGAACATACAGATATCTCTGATGTATGTATGCTTGATATGTTAAAGTTGGGCGTGCTGAAAAATATGACTGATTATAATAGTTACGCGCCCGAAGGGCGCGCCGAAAAATACAACTGAATGATGAAATTTGTGCTGACACTAGCATTTTAGGCAATGATGAGCCTGTGTCAAAATTCAAAAACACACTGACCCCCCTATTGGGCATTTCAAAAACATGGTGACCCCCCTATCACCAAAGTCAAAAACAGGGTGACCCCCCCATGAATCCACCGGCCCCCCCCCAGGCTGAAGAAACTGACCAGTCCCTTATTCAGCGTCACTATCATGATCCCTGCAGATTTCTCTCAGTCAACCAGACCCTCCTCAGTCTGCACACAGCCTCAATAAGGCCTGTGGGCCTTATCAAGTCCATTTTTGTCCTATCCATATATCAGTATTAGTCCCTTTAAGTCATTCTTCCTTTCTTTGGGCTTTCGATCCAATCCTGATCTCCATTCCTCGAGAATTCTGCACTGCCCTCGCAGGATGGATCAAGGTGCTGCTAAAGAAGCTGTTCTACAAAAAGGTGTTGGTGAGCAGTTTTTCAGCAGGCGGGCAAATTTCAAAACTAATCAGCAGGCGGGGAGAAAAAGTCAATATTGACAGTGGGCGGGGAAGAAATTTCAGTGTTTATAGGGGTGGGAGAAAATTTCTGGCAATGGGTATCGGAAAATATAGGTAGAAGGAGGTTGAAATATGATAAGTTTTTTCTTGCACAGTTTTCCGTTGATCTAGGTTGCAACACACGCACGTCTGGGTGGACGTATACGGATAAATAGTTGCGAAAATGAAATGTACATGTGGGGAATATGTACATCTAGGGGGACAATGGGGAATTTCAGTGGTGGCGAGACGGCAGAGGGAAGCTTGATCTGCTGTGTGGAGCGGGTGGCCAATAGATACTGGAGGGCAGTGGGCATCAAAATTCAGTGGGAGGGCATATTTTCCGCGTATGCCAGTGGGAGGGCAATTATGAACAGCTCTGCCTTCCCCTCCAAATTTTAGGTCAAGGTCAAAAATATGTAAAATAGGTATATCAGCCTTCCAAACATGTTTTGTGATGATTTTGTAAAATTGACAAAATTTACCAGTTGACCGTAGCTCAAGGTCATCCCGGTGTGTTCGCAAACATCCAAACTAAAATGATAAAAAAAAAAACGTTCAAGGGAGTAAATGCTTCCTCAAACACAAGTCAAAATTCTCATACTTTTGAGAATGTGAACTTGAATTATGAGACCGGCAGCTTTGAGACCTACTGAAATCTTCAAAACGCATTGAACTCCTTCAAATTGTGAAACCAATATCATTGATTTCACTTGTAAACACGCATGTACTTGCATGTACGTGAAACTATACGTAGGGATTTAGATAAAATCCTCTTTGGAAAGCCCACTATTTACCACAGGTGTAGTTGGTATGAATTCTGAGAAAAAAAGTATGTTGATCTCATAATTATGAAATAGGAAACAATATTAAAAATCACAGATTAGGTATTTCATCTTGGTTTAGCTTCTTTTCCGCGCTGCAATAAAATCACGTGACGGGTCATATATGACGGTGTGCCAAATGAAGTATGTAACAGATAGCAGTTTGGTGACGCTGTTCCATCATGCAACATATTTGAAACAGCTAATATTTCATACATGCATTGTGTTTTATGGATGAGTGTTACCTCCGATGATGATGCTATGGACGGCGTTCAGTTTGCATCGCCTGATGGACATCGTTTTTAAAGACAGTAGTTATGAAGATGGTTGGTCAAGTTATCGTGACAGGTTTTCCATTTCTATCTGTGCATGAAACCTTTTTCTACAATTAAAGCCCAATAGCTGCGAATTTTATGCATTATGCATGATTTTATTTTCAAACCAAAGTTGGTTCGTGTAAATGTGATATTTTTTAAACTGATAAGAATGTGATGAAGATGTACATTTCTGTTCACTCTTGTCGTCTATTGGTAGTTTTTACTTTCACCTCAAATAATTAATTCATTTCATTCCTGTTCGATAATAATGTGAAAAGACTAAATGCGGTATGCTCTCACTCGATAACCTACAAATTTGAAAGCTTTGTGAGAATACAAGAGTTGACTATTGACTATGTATACTAGTCTGAGTTCCCAAGTTTCCCATGAACATTATTGGAACTAATTTGGGATGATTGGATGATGAAGTAATGTCTGTTGGATGTACAAATGTAAGCTCTCTGCTTTTCTTTTTAAGTTATACACTTGTTTTTATGAGTTATTTGTAATGTTGCAACATCTAGCTATAGGGCACCTAAGACATTTGAGAAATTTGAGAAATTCGTGAGAAATTATTTTGAGAAATTTTTCTTTTGAGAAATTCGTGTTCATGAATATTATTGGAAAACAGCTTGAAAATAATTATTTTACTTTAAATTAGGTTTCTTTGCCCATTTTGGAATCTAGACCTGATAATATGTTTCCAAATTAAATTGGTCAGACGGATTATATAAAAATAGCCCTTTTTAGATTTTTTTTGAAAATTTGGACATTTTTTTTCAATTTTCAAATAATTTATTTTTGATATATTTCATAAAATTAAGACAAAAGGAGGGTTAACCATGAATACTTCTAAGACTGGAGAATTTGGCTTATGAGTTTTTTCAACAACTTTACTGAACTGGAAGTTGTGAAGTTGCCATGGCAACCAGGTATAGTTGTTAACTGGATGAAGTATGAAACATGTTAAATTAGATCTATTGTTTGTGAAAAAGGGAAAATTTCACATTTTTTACCATTACCATGGTAACAGTATCACTCACAGAATATAGGGCTCGAAATTAGTTGTAGTCCCAAGTCCACAGACTACCAACTTTTTCCTGGGGCTACCAAAACCCATGAAATGTTAGCCAACACGGACTACCAAATCCTGGGAAATGAAGTTTAGTCAGTACTTGGCGTGCCATGTCCGGTCCATCACTTTTGAAGGAGCAAAATACAGTCAAACCCAGGTGGACATAGAAAGGCCAGACTATGAGTTTTTTATGCAAATTACAAAGACGACATGCATTGGATCTTCGCAAGAATGTTTTCGACGTCTGAACCTTCTCCCTAGTCCATGGTCTATTTTTAGCCATGCTACAGTATGTCTCATGCACGTGCTGAGAAGGTCACAGTCCTTTTCATGACACCTATTAAAATGTGTATACAAGTCTGAGAATGAAACTAAGAGTTCACCAAACTTTTGAGGATAACTGTTGTCCATTACACCTGTTTCCTTTGGATACAAGTATTTACATGAAACGACTAGACAATTCACTTCATGTACATTCTGTCTTGAAAAATGAAAATAAATATCGCTAAAATAAAATATGCATGGGCTACCAGCTATTGTCATTTGGTTACCAACTTCAGAAAATGGTAGCCAAATTGGACTACCGGGGACAAAAGTTAATTTCAAGCCCTGGAATGGAAAAGGTCACTGGGTGCTCGTGTTGTACAGACAAAATATGTTACCACATATACATGATGTGCATACATAAACATACATACATACATGTACCTGTGTGCATACAGATACAATATATCCATTCATATGCACACAGGAACACGCATATGCAGTGCACACATACACATATATGCACACTTATATACACATAGGAATAAATATATATGTAAATATTTTGTATTTTTTTAAGTTTTTATTGACAAATGCTGTTACTTGGCTTTAACTTTGTATAGCAAGCCATATAATCCATGATCCAACTTTGTATAGCAAACCATATAATCCATGATCCAAAAATCAATGATGCAAGTAAAACAGTCATTTTAATATTCAATATATTGACTCTTTCAAGAATATTCAGCAAAAGCCAATCCCTGAATAAAAATTGTAATCATAACCAGCATTTATGTTGTACTAATAGATTTCTTATCATTGATTGACGTCACATCAATTATGCAGTATGTATGAAGATTTCAATTGTTGCTATTGTTTCAAGGACAGATAAGAACAATAGTACCACGCTGTAATTTATAGTGACAAACTCAGTACCTTGTTCCATTTATCGATTCCTACAACCATCAATTGGTGTTACTTTGCTTTCAAATATTCACTTTCAAACATCTTTCAATGACTGGCTGAATAACGCCCACTTCAAAAACTTGTGATAACAAATCACTAAATGGAAATGTTAATGGCAAAGTTATCAGGGCTAAAACCATGTCACATATAACTATATTACATCTCAAAAAATATTTACTGTAAAATATCTTTCATCTATGAGACTGGTGAATAAAGATTTAAAGATAAATTATATATTGATGATATTGTTGTCACAATATCAAAAGCTACAGTGTAATACAAAGACTTATCAAATAAAATATACCTTCTCAAATTTGTAAGTCAAACTTGTGACTCAGACAATTTTCATGCTTGTGGATGAAAACTAGGTATGCCTGTTTTCATGTTGCCATAGTTTCTGTGTTATGCATTATACAATTCTTAAAACCTGTCAAAGCGCCGTTCATAACTGTTGATTTCTCTTAAGCTGTGTAAAGACAAAATTTGATATTAATGGCTAAGATGTTATTGAATGCATACTATAATTGACATTGCTTATCATGTTCAGGGAAAATAAATATGTTTTGAAGCATACTTGATATGTAATCTTATACTCTACATTCAATATCAAAGACAAACACATTTAAACATGAAGTACTGTACAATATTTTTTTAAACTTTCCATCGATTACAAAGGTTGCATCACCACAGAGAAAGAAACAACATAGGACTGTTATATGAGATACAAAAAATACATTTTAGATGAAATAAATTTTCATATACGGTAGTATCAGTAAATCTACTCTGAAACACTAGACTAAGACTACCTCTTAGTGTACACCTTTCATCTGTGCAACTTTAGTGATAGTAAACTTAAATATACAGAGACATGTTTTATATGAAACAAACAAGAATTTCATTTCAACTTAAACTGTAATCTTTGATCCAGCAAGGTTCAATGTCATCACATCATTAAAACAGTTACAAACCACATCATATAAGTACAAGAAATAATGATTATCTCAACACTGTGTTTGGTATACATGTACATTGTCAATTTTTCCTATCCTACATTTTCAATAATGGAAATACTGACAAACTAGTTTTAACAGATTTATAATATGACACTTAAACTTCAAACATTGTCCAAAAATATGTACATGTACGTATTACAACATAAGAACCAAGTCACACAAAATTGGAAAGTCTGTTGTTGTAAATCGTCTTCAAGTTCAGAGTCTAGATCTTCCCAATACAGTTGGGCACCCAAAATTTACCAACATGGCACACAGTCTGGTACCCAAAATCTACCAAGATAGTTGGAGATAGTAATGTAAGCTGTCTCCCTATCATACATATCATCTTCATTCAGCACATCTTCCATAACAAACAATTCAATGAGTTTAGGGCCACAGATCTGACTAACCTCTACCAATGCAGAGCATGATAATTCACACTCACTCAGACCCAGGGAGGAAAGGTTGTTGCAGTTTCGTGCAATTTTAACCACTTCCTCATCTAGCGGACAATTACCATTGGCACAGATCACCAGCTCTTGCAGCTTTGGAGAATTTTCCCCAACTCTTGCAATAACAGCCTTAGCAACAGAACGGCAAAAATAAAGATGTGTCACAGGTGTCTCAACCTCAAAGAAAGGATCAAAGTGTTCATTTTTTGTTACAAAGAAATACATGACAAGGTTAAGATCTGGCGAATGTTTGGATATGGCAACCCAACTCTCACGGGAAATGCGATGACTCAAAGCATCATTTGTTTCTTCAGTGGCAACATCAATACGTAGATGTTTCAATTTGACGTGTTCTTCACTAGACAATGCCATCAGTAGTTCATCAGTTAAGTGGTTGTAGTTGAGGACCAATTCATGTAAACCATGGCAGTAATCAGCAACACATAGGATACCTGCAGTAAAAATTTCCAAAGGTTTACAGCAATGATATACTGATGTCAATAAGATTGTAGTGGTATACTGAACTGAAAAATCTTTCCTTGGAGGTATTGGAGATATGTAAATAAGACAGTGAATGCATGAAGCTCTGAAATAAGCAATCAATAGTTGTTTCTTAATATCTGAAAGTAGGCATCACAGATATCCCATACTATGGGTATACACTTGTTTCATATGCATAAGCACCTGACATATACACTGTGCACACAAAATACTACGGTACCTACAATATCTTGGTACATCACATCAGTTCATCTCAACATGACTGCAAATCGCACTCAGAGACTTTTAACTCAGTGGTATGTTGTACTTTAAGCATGAATACATCAACCCTTATCCTGCCAGGCCAAACACTTCCCTATCTGTGAAGTTAGTGAAAAGTGGTATTGCGCCAAAAGCTGGATTGTTTTCACCTATTGCTATGACACAGCAGCTTCTGTCAGCAAATTTCATGTTCACACTGAATCACAGTACTTATGTTGTCAAGGATCCTTAGATGTTCAGAGTTTTGTTAAATTACTACAAATGGGACATGTTACTGTATACCTCAATGGTTTTAACAAACTTGACTAGATGGTGAAGTATGAACTTGGCAGGATGAAGATTAAGAGATATACAGATTTTTGTTGCACAATCTAGGCAAACACACACATGTGACACTCACCTGCTGGAGATACATGAGGACAGCTGTTCATCTTTAACAATGTCAGTGTGTCTCTGCTGTTGGCAACCAATACTTTGAGAGACGGATCATCAACCGGCGTATCATCAATAGCCAATGATGACAAGGCCCTTGAGTTCACAAAGACCACCGTCAATGCTGATACAAAATGATCTTGTGAGACCAACTGAAAACTTGGACGAGCTGCAGACATCAAAACCAGTGTATTGAGTGAGCAATTGACCAATTGCGACAGAATACTGCATGCTGTCTCGGCTGACTCTCTACTGCTATCCACTTTAAGGCTGACGTATTTCAAGTGATGGACATGCTGTTGTAAGACCTGTTTCACCAATTCTGGAGGCGTAGACTTGAAGTATGATGTGGCATCTTTGTTGAATTCAAACTCAAATGTGTGCCACAGCTCTGCTGAATGGTAGATTTCATTCCAATGCCGACATACCAGAGAGGCACGAGCACGCTCCACTAAACTTAATACCTTGTAAATCTTGATGAGAATGACAGAGGGTAGACTACCCCAATCTAACCGGCCAGCAGGATAATCTGGCATTTGCTCTGTTACTTTCAATATCAAAGCCTTCTTGGATGATTTTTTCTTTGGTTGTGTGTTAGATGTGGATTGGATGCAGACTTTGTTATCACGATGATGTAACTGATAAGAACTGTATCCAGGATCAGATCCACTGGCTGTGCTGTGTTTGTTTGTCCATTCCATGGTGTAGACTTTGTCAAGTACAGATCAACAAGTACAATGACTAGCTGAAGATCTTATGATGTTCTCTTACTTCTAGACTTCAATTACCATCCTGTTAATGTGTTATGTGTCTTTACCTTTTCACGTTATCTGTAAAACCAAAAAGAGTAAAACTCTAGAATAAATCAAATTATAACTTGCTTTTCTTACCAAGGTTGAATCTGAAAGTTCAAATTATCATGGTTACAGGTATGATAAAATCAAAGCATTTAGCACATTTTACTCTCTAAAGTTTTGATCTAGCTTTGAGCAGTTGTGGTTTCTTGTTTGACAATCAGTCTGTTTGTTTCAGAGACCCTTCAGTAGTACATGTATGTTACTTTGTATTGATAAAAGATAGCCATTTGGTACAACTCATTTGGTATTAAACATTGCCATTTGGTACAACACATTTGGTATTAAACATTGCCATTTGGTACAACACGTTTGGTATTAAACATTGCCATTTGGTACAACATACTTGACATTGAGATAGTTGTGACATTGAGAGATAACCTATATCTTGTACCTCTGCCAGCCTGCTAGCTTTTGCTGAAAACAACAATAGATAGAATTGTTGTGTAGCACTCCAAAATACAAAGAACACTGACATGGCTGGAGCCAGTTTCTCTTTTACTCTGATTAGTCAATTCATGTTGTCTCATTGCATGGGAAGAGTAGCTACCTTCAGATATGCATGATGCTGACATGTAATATAGTGCAGACTACCGATTTGCTTATAACATAATGAACTTTGCAGAAATGCACAAATTTGTTATTTCTAATGCCAAAAGATAAGTTAGTGATGTGACAGTAATGTTAATGAGGTATCTCAAAAAAACTCTAAGACCAGGGGTATTTGGGGAAACAATATTTTCACCAAAAATCAAATAAATAGCCCTAATAATCTGCATATGGAAATTTCATCATCATAATTTGACAAATACACTAACTGGTATCATCCCTGTAAACCAAATTTAATGTGGATGAATAATTTCAGAGAACCATATTTTTGAAGATGAATGAGTAAAAAATTGGAGAAAAATTCTTTAAGTATGCAAATGTTATGATAATTTATTACTTCATAACTGCATCCCTAAGAAGCGACATTGTAAATAGTAAAGCTGAGTTGCAAGTGAGAAAAACAGGTTTTGACCAAAACCGGGAAAATTGGTCCAAAATGACGTCATCTCTAGGAGCTAACAAACCAAATTTAATTGCTATTGAATCAATGATATCAAACATGAGGATTTTTGAAAAAATAAGCAAAAGCCTGGGAAAATCACATTTGACCAAAAATGGAAAAATCAGCCCTCCAAAAACTGCACATACAATTTTCCTCATTTACATATATATGAACAAACCAAACTTTGGTCATAGTGAATGATATCAAATAATGATAGTCCAGGACCTTCCCTTGGCTATGGAGTAATCAGTATGCTACTCTCCCATCGAAACCTGCAGCATGTTGATGGAGAATAAAGCTATTGGAATTATTCTTTGTCACTGACATTGGAACTAATTCCTCATTATTGTACAGCCACAATATATAATAGATATAGTGTACATCATGTACGGCAAATATTGCCCTTTTTGAAATCCATGATCACCATTGACTTCTTGTAATATCACATTTTCTGTCAAACACCCTAACAAAATGGAATAATATGAAAATTCTCATTTGAGCCAATGACACCTTAGACTGAAAGATTCCGTCGCGTGCGGGCGCTCCGCCACTGCGACCTACGATCGTGGTAAAGGGTCGTAGGTCGCAGTGCGCCGGTGCGCCCGCACACGACGGAATCTTTCAGTCTAATGACACCTCAACAATATGGAAAATGTGCTCTTGAAAACAGCTGCCAGGACTTGAATGTGTTATTTTAAAATTCAGTTTGATACTTATGAAGTGGACCCCTACGCAGAAAATGGCTTGATATACATGTAGTTATTTATTTTCCTATCTCCTGTCAAAGTTCCGTTCAACACATTGATGAGACATGTGCATGCTTTACAGAAACACTTCAAAGGCTCCTAAAAGGCTCCTACACTGCATACAATATACGGTATGACGTCATGGGTCATAGAACCTCTCACTTAAATGTGTAGGCTGTTTCAGTTCATACCACCACTCCTACACCTTTGCAGGATTTTCCCTTTTTCTTACCTTTATATTTGAATACTTTTGACACTGACACGTTCATTTTTTAACAAATTCACATCTCAACCTCTGGGTCGACCTGTACCGGTACACCAAATACTAAGATGGTAAGAACAGCAGTTTGGGAATTTTTGAGTTGGACGGACATACATGTACATCTGCACATACTAACATACATACATACAGACATACAGACACCACCGACTCACCATATAAGCTCCTCTTGGTATTTATTATATGAGCTAAAAATCACAGCTCTTTCCAATAATGTCACTTTTTAAGTTCACCCAAATGTAAAATGTTTCAATGTCAATTTTGCATTTTTTAATCACAGACATTGAATTTCTGCACACCTGTCTCCATGACAGAAAATCTGTATGTTATAAAAGTTTGGTTGAAACTATAGCAGTGCAATACTGAATAAAACTATTTACATCGAGAAAATAGGGGTTTATTACCAACAAACATGTATCAATTACAGTTAAAGGATTGTCAATACATGTAGCTTTATATTCTGCAGATGTGCTTGACAAATCCTTGATTATTTTTTTCATATTAAGATTTGGAATTGCTGCAGGATAAAGTCTGCATATATCCCTAAATTCATAATATGCAGTACTCTGGAAGGAGTTATACTTAGGAAGTAATATGCCATCTGTTTGACTAATAGTACATGTAAGTCAACAAAGATATTTACAGAATATGGAAAAATATTCCTGAATATTCCTTTGTAACTTTGAAATTCAGTTTTACATTCATTGCACTCACTCATTCATGAATATAAACACGATATGCTAGACTATGACAGAATTATCTGTGATTAGACTTTAATTAAGCAATTTAATCATCAATGTTAACAATATGAACTCATTCTCTGTATAGCCTCTCTTTTTCTTCAGTAGGATGTCATTATCAGCTTGAGAGCCATAAACTTACACTTACAGTTCATGGAATAATTTTTCCTGAAAATTTAGGATGTAGATATCACTTCATCATTATCAAAAATGTTCTAGAGTCTGTACATACATATACCAGTAATAGTAGGCACTATGGAAATTTTAGCTGTTTCCATGGCTACTATTCATGCTAATCACACCAATTCATGCAAAATGCTACAACACTAAATTGGCAAGACCTTTTGTGCAATGTGCATGTACCAGCAAAACGTGTTTTCTTTCTAAAAATGTACGGCTTGCATGCACTCTGATAGTATCCTGCCACTTATTACACACAATCTAGGATAATACAAACTATTTTCTGTATCATTGATCCGATCTGTTTCCTCCTATTTAGAAAGTTTCTTAAACTTTCATTCACACTCAAGCACATTCATTGTGTACAGTACAGCAACCAATGCCTATATGTGTTATAAATAGATCTATCAAAACAGTTGTTAACCCCTTGACTACCTATGGCGCCGGATATTTCCGGCGCCCTATTGAATTCCCATATACCTTGAGTGCCGGAAATATCCGGCACAGTTAAATAGGCGTATTTGCTTCGTTTTTGTCTCTAAAAATCCCGTAATTTCGGCGCCGGCACGCAGCGCAACTAAGATTGATGTATTCCGATCTGGCCTGGATGTGATTGCGCCCCGTACGTCCGAGTATGGCCAAAATCCGGAAGCAAATGTCGTGACCCATGACCTCGACCCTGAAAGGTCAGGCTGATCACTGAAGCGTCGCACAGTTTTCTGTTTACAGTTTTCAGAAGTACGGACGATCGCGAAGATGTTTATGGGTTTTTTTTAATGAAATGAAATGTTTATTTTTTGAAAACAAATGATTTATATGTAAATATGTTCTATTAACAGCAATATTCGTGAATGAAACTAGAGGAAATACAATTTTTTACTATAAGCCAGTGAAATTTTATAGCAGCCATATTATCAATATGACTGGTCACATGACTGGTCATGTGTTTGGTCATGTGATATGTTGTTCCCTAAAATGTATTTTAAATATTGTGAATTATTTTTTGATAAATCATAACCATTTTAGATGCATGTTTCTGCATGGAAGACATAAAGCAGGTGTTTACAAATATAAAATGTGTTGATTTTCAAATACAGAATCATATCAGATGACGTTTATGGTTCATTTACTCTGCCTTTCGTGAGAAAAATCTTAAATAGGTACATCTATAAATTAAGTAAAGGTTAGTTATTTTTACATATACGTAAAGACAATGCCATGAAAATTGCAACTGCATTCAAATTTGCATCATTTTATGGATTCAAAACACGTCCTGATGCTTCAAATATTCATATTCTTTGCCAACTCTGGTCACATGACGTGTCATGTGACCAGTCTCGTGACCTGGAAATACAAAATTTATGTATGAAAATGTGGGAAATTTCATGCTGATTCAGAAAATATATGGTTTATTGGTACTTACTTAATTTTTACTCTAAGCAGTGTTCATGCAATGACCACACCAAAGATTTTATCAATATTTACATAAGGGGCCTGGTATATAGGAATACATTGGCCTTGGTAGTCAAGGGGTTAATTGATATTACTCTTACACTTGACGGACAGCACGCTATTTTTCACTCAGACGAAGACTCTGCACTGATCAACAATGACAACTCCTGACTATGTTCTGCAAGTTGAAAGTTACAATAAGATGGTACAGAAACCAACTTACAGCAAGCACAACATAAATGAAGAAGAGCAAGTAATGGAAATTTGGATGGTTTTACCAGTGCTACTCATCTGTATATGTACCTCTGCATCTCTGTTTTGTCTGGTACAATATCAACATTTACAACTCACCAAAACAGACGTGGAAAATATCCAAATAACTGCACAGACTCTCAGTAATCATTACAGAAAACAAAATATTGAACTTCTCCAAGAAAACCTTCAATACATACATGGAATAATTACCAGTTTGCTACAAAACGAAGAAGTGATAGAGTATGCGAACGGAAATGAGAATGGGTTTGTTAAGCTACAACAAAATGATGACAATCTTGTCAAGAAGGATGAAGATCAAACACATGGTATGTAGAGTAATGCTAATTAAGATATCACTATGCTTTTAGTGTTTCTTGTTTATTGACAGAGTGAAGCTTTATTGTCTTCACAACTATCAAATATTGTCCACATTGACAGAATGAAGTTTTATTGTCTTCACAACTACCAAATATTGTCCACATTGACTAGATACAGAACTCATCCAACAGATTCTACTTGATTTGAAATGATACAAATTTTATGTAAACAATATTATCAGCAAACATCTTTTTATAATCATGAAGTCTTTTTATGTAAATTGTGTAATTGTATGTACAGATTTTAATTCTACACCAGACCTTCAAATGACATACTTTGATCATTGTCTTTGTAAGGTTAGACACATGGAAATTGTAGGTATTGTTGAAACACATGCTGGCAAAATGGTCAAAATGAATCAATTGGGGAGGGGGTAAAACTGATCACAGCTAGTACATGCATGTATATACATTTCAATTCAATCAAGGTGTATAAATATGCCAAACATTTTACTTCAAGGCAAGAATAATTAAATTTTGCAAAGAGATACCAACAGAAGAGCAGAATGAAATATTGAATATTGTATTCAAACAAAAATTCAGGAACTGATCCACACATCCGAGTTCATCTGCCATTCAGGCAAACTGCACTACTACCTGAGTCATTCAAAACTGCTGCAATTATGATCACTGTACCCAATAACTTTTGAACATTTTAATTGTCTTGTCCTAAGCCTTAATGACATACAGCCTAGCCTGGCAGTGGTACATGACATACAGCCTAGCCTGGCAGTTGTACATGACATACAGCCTAGCCTGGCAGTGGTACATGACATACAGCTTAGCTAGCCTGGCAGTTGTACATGACATACAGCCTAGCCTGGCAGTTGTACATGACAGCCTAGCCTGGCAGTGGTACATGACATACAGCCTAGCCTGGCAGTGGTACATGACATACAGCCTAGCCTGGCAGTGGTACATGACATACAGCCTAGCCTGGCAGTGGTACATGACATACATGTACAGCCTAGCCTGGCAGTGGTACATGGCATACAGCCTAGCCTGGCAGTGGTACATGACATACAGCCTAGCCTGGCAGTGGTACATGACATACAGCCTAGCCTGGCAGTTGTACATGACATACAGCCTAGCTTATTTCAAACCACATAATTTTACTGGGCAAGTAGTTTTCCAATTCAGGCAAGTGAACTTAACCGCCCAACCCCTAACCCCCCCACTTGCCCGAAGGGGAAGTGGATAAAAAAATAAGTGTCTTAAATTCCCTGGACTTGTTTTCATTTTTGAACTTATTATCATTGAACATTGCCATTTGAGGGTAAATTTGAGACAGAGTCAATGCAGAAAGGACACTTACTTTGATATGACACAGGAACATGTGAATTTATGCATACCTTATTGACATTTCATTGTTTTTATACAATATTGCAGGTGAACTGACGAAGCCATGAGAGGAACCCTGATAGAAGAATTATGGTTCTAATTTTTACTGCACTGAACAACAACTTGTACGTTTACAATGCATATTATCTTTGAACCCTCACAGTGGTTTTTGTATTGTTTGCAACAGTTTTGTAAAAAGTCAACACGATCATTGGCCATGTGAGTGGTACGCACTGTCCCTAACTTGACTGACATGACAGGGCTCAAAGTTATTGCAAGTCAAGGTCAGATTTTTTTAGATAAATTCATTTGGGATTATACTGTAGCAGTTCGATATTCTCTGCCACAATGGATGTAATTTAATTTGAATATCATGTCTATACACCTGTAATCATGCAAGTTACCATCTTGTAATAAAAATTTGATTCCACATGTTTATAGAACCATGCTGTTGTAATATTAGTCCTTATCATGATATGAGCCTTGATCATTTACATCTTTGTCTCAGAATAAGTAACCTTGGAAGTCAAAACCGTGCTACTTACACCACAGTTCCTCCATACCAATACCAGAACACTGACGTTGTGGTACTTCCATGCATACAATCAATACCAAAATGCCGTGAACTTGAATTCTTTCTTAATATTAAAAAAATTACGCCTGCCCTAAAGCTTATCGGTGTTACACAATGAATTATTCACCTTGGAAGCCAGTATATTGCATCGCCAGCGCAATGTGGGTGTCCACAGTCATATGTCATCTAGCCCTGCGTACGATGCTGTGTGTTCCGCTACAGCTAATAGCCCCGCTCACCACAGGGGCTATTAGCTGAAGCGGAACACACAGCATCGTACGCAGGGCTATATGTCATCGTGCTTGGTACAAAATCATGTGGCATTTCGCAAAGCTTTTCTGTACTTTTACCTGATTGACTATATGGCTGTAAACACGCGGAATTTTGGAGTCTTCATCACGCACCGTTTCATAATGTGCCCATACGCATTAAGTCACAGATATAGCAGTATGATACTACATTACTGTCACTTTACACTGAGACTGAGACTCGCAATAATTTTCAATATTGATTCCAATCATGGTTGCCGAGTTGTAAACACAGTTCACACGCTCTCAAAACAATTTCATCAAACATGCACTCAGTTTACCAGTTCATATAAAGACTGTAACGTTTTGAACAGATGAGTGGAATCGAAACGACGATTTCTTACCTCTATGGTGGATCTCAGTCTTCTTATTTTGAACCGAATGCAAATGGTGGCATGACCCAGATTATATTGACCCTGTGTTACATGTGTACACACAGTTGATGCGTCTGCTGCCCTCTACGACAAAAACGACATGCATGCTAAGTCTGGCTGAGTCCAACAGGTCATGGCTAGTATGCTATGACCCTTTCTACTACTAATCTCTTGGCTGAACTGTTTTAATTTTCATTTTTCCTTTTGCTTTTTCTTTTGAATATCCCTGTAAAGATTCTTAACAAATTCAGTTGTTCCCTTCTCTTATTTTTACTAAAGATTATGTATCTATTCAACATTGCGAATATTTTCCTTCATGCTTTACAGGTTAGCTGAGTGTTCAGATAATATGTTCATCTGAAATTCAGCAAAGAGGGGCTGTACTCGATTTCCAAAAATGCCCACCCTGTCAAAAAGCCTTGTTTCAGTGTACAAAATTATTATCATTATTATTATTATTATTGTTGTTGTTGATATTGTTAAACTTTCTTTACTGTCGAAAGCTTGTTCGGATAGGAAGGCCAATCTTCAACAAGGTCGTTGATAAAAATTTAGAAAAGTTAAAAATGCAAATAAAGTAGAAAAGCAAACAAACACATACCAGAAACGTACAATAGAAAAACAGCATACACGACAACAAAGCAGAAAGCAAAGTACATGTTACAGCTGATCAATAAGACTTTTATAAAAATGCGACTCTAATGACTTAACGTTTGGGTTATTTTTAAAGACAAAGGGAGGTCGTTCCAAAAAAAGATCACCTTATAATAATAAGTAAGGCTTTTCCTTATGATTTATTTTGGCAAATACAGATTGTTTATCGATGTTGAGCTCATTGTTGACGAATATCCTGAGGAATAAATGTGATTCTCTGTGTGTTTTCATTTTCTGAAGTCAGTAGTATACCAAGGTCTAAAAACAAGTGAATGTATTTTGTGTTGTATTAAGCTCTTGTCTTGGCAATCAAAGTCTGGCTTTTACCAACAGAGTGGAAATAACAGGTGCCAGGCATCATACCTTAGGTGAAATGAAGGCAGAACTTCATGTGCAAGCCAAGTGTTCAACAGGGAACTGGTGTTTGTTTAGATATTCATTTTGTCCAGTTGAACAGCTGTAGTATTTATATGGAGCTATTATTCAAGAAAGAAATTAGCAAACTTATATTGGAAAATAACAACAGGGGAATGCATATGAATGTATTCATGAAAAGTATCTATGACCTTACTCTGACCTTGGAGAGAGAAAGCTTTGACTAAGTTTTTTATCATTTTAAATATTGGAAGGTAATGATTGGATAGACAAATAATTATATGTCAATATACAGGATAGGTGATATAACTTTGCATTTCTGTAAACACTGTGTGCAATACTGTAACTGTGATGTTGACATGTCATACCAATCACCATTAGTATTCCAATGCAGCCTTAACCAGCTACATATGAAAGTACCCTGATAACACAAACATTCTTTTTATCAACAATGTACATACGAAGAAATTTGTTAATAACATTCACATTTTTTCACTACAAGCAATTACACCAATCTGATTAAAATCTGATATACAGATTGGTCGGTCTTTTATGTTATGGTATTACTGTCTTTTTTGTGAGCTAGTGAAGGGATGGCCGCACAAAAAAGACCACAATACGATAACGTAAAAAGTCCAACCCGCATCTACGTCGGATTTTGATCAGATTGCCTCATGTCATTTTATGTAGGACCATTGAAACTGGCGAATATCCGATTAATATGACCATAGAGAGACTGGCAGTCTTCTTGTGCCTCTGTCATGACTTTCATGACCACCTTTATTTTAATGAATTTGTCAGAATTTTGATATTTGTTCTATTTACAGTCATGTTGAAAGAGCAATACAGTAATTTGGTGTGATATCGAAATCTGTATACATTTAAAACCAATTTAAGGTCAGGAATTTAATTACACTCTATTTCAAGCAATGGCCACTGCAAGTGCATTACCTGTTTGTACATATAATGTTGTCAATAACATCAATGGAAAAGAGCTATTTTTTTGCAGGACCCTGCTCTTAAATTCTTCCAGATTTAGTGTAAATGATAGCTCTGTCATTGAAGGTTAATACTGCCTTGTTGCCAAATCCATTGATTTGTCTTATCATCATCTTAATCAGAGTACATGTTTCTGACTCAGAAGTCTTGCTGTCATAGTTTTATCAAGTGTCGGTCATTTTAGGTTTGGTTATTTTAGGATTGACTTGCCTTGTGACAAATTGAGTCGAAAATTTGTGTTGTTTGTTAGTGAGGAGCAGGAGAGTGCTGATAAAACTGACAACCTACAGAATTATTCATAGGTATAATTTTATTTTAAAATAGTAATTATAAATCTTTCAATGACATTGAGTACAGTACTTAGCAAAAGAGAAAACAAATTCATAAACAGAGCAATAATGCCAGCAGTACTGATATTTACAAATAGCTTCAAACAAAACATTGACCAAAATTCAAGGTTACAATTGCCATGTTAAATACAAATCAAGATACAACAAATTATCAGACATATTCACCACTTGAAATCATGTTTTTAAATACACTGCTTCCTATATTTCAAGTTTTAAGAGTAAAAAGAAATATTACCAAACAGGAAAAATCCTCTACAAGGGAAAATATCATTGATAAAAGCGACAAATCCTTATTTGATGATGACATTGTTTAAAGAATGGTTCGACACAATTTGAGACAAACAAAATATATCTTTCACTACTACAAATCATACAATATCAGAAACATTACATCTGATTTCAAGATATCAGAGAAAATTTGTGTAGCTAATTAAATTAAACAAGGTAGATTACTTTATTGAAAGTTTTTATGAGTGCAAGGACGTTTGGGAAGGTGATAAGAATATACTTTTGCTAATGTCTGTAGCCTTGACAACACAGGTACAGTGTACGTTTAAGATTCCTGTTCAACGCTGTTCATCAACAATGTGTCTATGATAACTACCTTTACTTGATACAATGTAGCTATGTAGCACATCAAAATGACACAAATCTACCATAATCTTCCTATCAACTCTCATGGCCACTTTTCTTTTCTTTCATATGCACAATGCTACACAATTATTGAAATCTGAGCTTTTATGGATCTGTAAACATAATAAATTAAGAATTAAATGCATGCATAAATATGTGTACTGTGTGTGGCAAATCACACTGAGATTGACAGATTTCTGGGTGTACTCAAGGTCTATGGTTCTCTTGTCTTTTATCTGCTACAACAAAACTTGCTGGTGATTCTCATAAATGGAGAGAAGACAACAGACAGTTTTTGGCATTAGTGAAACATTGTGATTTCGCTGAATGTAGGCGTACTGTTTTCCCTACATGGTACACAAATAAGCATGTGTGGTTTTGCCTCAAATGTCCTGTTTTCAAAAAATGTCACACTGCATGAAAACCCAATAATGCAGATAAATTCACATTAATGAGTTGCCTGTATTATAGTATCATACACGTGAATTCACATGAATCCACATGAATACAGGCTTGCTGAATACAAAAAATGGATTCTTGACTGTATTCATCTGTATATGCACTCTTCAGCTAAAATACAGGCAATAATCCATGTTAATACAGTAAGTATTATAGGGTTTTTATGCAGTGTCAATATTTTGACAAAAAATTTGGAACATGGCCTAAGAATAGTGGACAGAGCTGATGACAAATTATTATTGTTTCAAGCAAACCATTTACAAGGTTTTTGTTTTTCTTCAACAAAAGAAATGACAATTCTGAGTAGTAACAGTCACATTTACTGAGAAAAAGCAACTTGAGGATAATAACGGTCAAGTATTAGGAAGATTTCATAGACACTGTATAACAACAATACTATACACATCCTAGAAATTGAAAGACTTGAACTTGTGCTCAAACTTGATACTTGAAACTTTTAAACATTCTCTTGACAAAGCTAGATCAGGAGTCACGCTGCAAATTTTGGTGTTAAGGAAAACATGTCAGATGTGCCACAAAAATATATTTGAGATTGTTGGCTCTCCTTCATTGTTGATCAAATCTACATTGACACAAATTGAGACCTAAACCGTGAACAGTTTGAAGACAGAGGCACATGAGACTCTGTCGTCTGTTGTTTTTTGATTCTCTAAAGTTTTACAGGGAACTTCTGGGAATTGTAATGGTGAAAGTTTTACAGGACACTGCCAGGAACTGTAGTGGTGAAAAAAGGTTTGCATTGCTTCATCACAGTGTTAATACTAGAACAACAATGTCTATGCATCGCTATGGTACTCTTACATATTGATGTCTGCCAATCTATGTGAGAAAAGTTTCAATCAATATTTCAAAAACCTGCTATGTTAATTGACATAGTGTCAATGCTTTTACAGAATTTAACGCTGAAGGTACATGTAAATGTCAATTTACAGCAAGATAGAGAACATTTCACTACAGCTATAGATGTTACAATTATGGATATTTGTAGAGGGCAGCTGCTGAACAAAATCAGTTTAATTCACATCTGGGAGAGAAAAAAAGACAGAAAGTAATAGCATAGTCCAATTATAGACAGTCTGTCTTCGTTTTATGCAACCTATAATCTGCTCACAATATATGTTGCAATAACTTTGGTTGGGAATGCGAAATATTTAATGAAAGTTTCTTTGATAAGATCATCATTTATAGGTTTTTGTTGAGTATAAAATCAGTTGATTCAACTCAGATCACTGAAGTGCTACTCTTCATGGATGTCATCACTTGTATTGAGTTACATGTAATTCTCTGTGTAGATAGAAAACACCCTGGCAATGGATACCAGACTATGTGACATCAATGAATCTAGATAGAAAACATATACTGGACTATGTGAGACCGATGAATCTATGTTGAAAACTTTTTCAAGTTTTATTTTAGCACTCTAGACAAAACACTGACAAAAGGAATGATGAGTGTACACCAGTGATTACAGAAGTCTGCAAGGTTACAGAAATATAAAACACAACAAACCCTGTAAATTTTCTGTCTCAACAAATAAACAAGCATTAATCAGTTCCATTTGACATTGACATTGACAGAAGCTCATGATGTGTTTGAAAACAGAGTCAAAGGCACAAGTTTTGGTAAGTAAAAAACAAAACCAGAAGTAAACAGCACTTTTCAGTCTCATTTTTTCATAGCTTAACTTTCTCTGACAACATAAAATCTAGATTGAAATCATTGCTTATGAACAGTGTGAAATAAACCTTTGTCCAGTTTGACTGAACACTTTAGAATGAATTGGTTACAATAAACAGAAAACAATAAAAAAGGAAAACCTTTTGGCATTGTAGCTACCATGATTACCCATCAGAACAATAGATCTTATATCAACTGACAGAGGAGTGGTGATTTTAAAACAATTGTAATTACATTGAGCCTAGTACGGCAACACTTTGGATGTGAGTGTCTGTGATCAGGTCACCTCTTGCCTGGAACAATGTGAATCTGGAAGAAAGATAAAATAATAATATCAGTTTATTCAACTGGCAAAGATACAACCTTGTCAAGCCTTCATTTACAAAATTTGATTTCTTTTATTTAACAATGTTTTGACAGAGTTTCCCAGATCCCAGCTGGCTGTCATCTAGATGACATTAAAACCAGTGACTTTCTACTTCTTATATACTATACACTAGATCTGTAGACTTGCTAGCTGCTTCATATAGCTCTATATGCATTCACAGAAACTTTACCAATATGATGTTAAACTTGTCCAAAAATCATTTTCGTTCAAGGAAATACATCACCAGGTCCAAGGGACATTTGTTATTTTACAGAATTTAAGTAGGACCATCCTGAACCACTGATAGTTGGTGATAGTACCAGGTGTCTGGAATGGGTAAGCGTACCCTGCTAGCATGCTACATCCGTCAGGATTGATCCCAAAATTGTCTAAATATTGTATTATATGATACAGTATATGAATCACTGTAATAAGTCACAGCTGGGAATTCTGTTGCTATATTTGGCCACAATGTCGTCATATCGACTGTAGGACTTTTTAAAAGTCCTCATGAGTCTTTTTGGTGTGTATCCCAGTCTCACTAATCTTGATGCCAATGAGCTGTGTCTCAGTTGAAAATCAGTGTAGGAATCACAAGCCCTACAATACCTGAGAAGTTGAGACACGTACACTTCATAAGCAGGTGCAGATGGAATATTACTTGACAAGTGGGGATAATTTATGATTTCAAAATCGAAATCATCCCTTTTGTCATACAGCTTAGTGTGTAGCCCATTAGTACCCACTTGTAGGAACAGAATAAGATATGAAGCTGAGTTCTTACCCTCGGTTGTTTCTTTGATTTCCAACTCATCAAGATAAATGTGATGTGAGTAATTTGATATGTCTGGATTGTTAGACTAATCAGATCATCAATAGTTCTGTGCCTGTTGTTAATGGGACAAAGTCGGCCATTTTTCATGAATTTTGTTTGATACAAGTTACTACTTATATTGTTTGACATGTTGAAAGATACTGAATGAATTGGTGATCATGCATATATTTGACCCCGGTTTTGGACACGATACATGAAACCATCACGAAAATGAATTATTGGTCATGACCATTAATTCATTTTCGCCAAGGTTTCATTTAATTTGTCTAAAACCGGGCTTGAATATATGCATGGTCACCCAATTATTCAGTATCTTTCAATATGTCAAACGATATAAGTTGTATCTTGCATCAAACACAATTCATGAAAAATGGCCGACTTTGTCCCTTTAAAACGCCTTGCAAGTTTTTTAGACCCTGCTTTGTAGAGAGATTGTAGGAACTCTGCTTCATATGAATACAGAAATAAGTCTGCAAGAAGGGGTGCACAATTTGTACCCATTGTTAGGCCGATAGATTGTTGAAATGTCATACAACCAAACTTAACAAATATGTTGTCGATTCAGAAATTAAGCATTTTAATAATTTTTTCATCAGTGTATTTGGCTGGGCATCCATGTTGTTACTAAAATAACCTGACCTATGTGTGATGGCAATATATCAGTATCTTCTGCTGTCATTTTTTTGCAGGAAAGCTTGTTTCACAAGAGATGACAGCCTTGTTAGTTTATCATGGGGCATTGTGGTGTGTAATGTGGAAAGTCAAATGTTCAGATTAACCTGTATTTGTTTTTCTTGACATTTAAATCAAGCAACAATTCCTTTGAATTTTTTATTATCCATATTTGATTCAACCCACTCGTGTCATACACTTTGTCACAATATCGATAAATAGTCAGTCAATAGTACGATTCCAGCACACTACTTCCTCCCTGCTTGGTGATATAGTCAACAAATTCTCGAGTTCCAAAAAAGATATTCATACAGTATGAAATGTACACACTCAAGGCAAGAACATTCCATGTGTGTTGATGATTACAATAATTTCATTATTTCTAAAAATACGCTATTACAGAAGTTTACTGATAGAGCTGTTACTGACCTCACTGAGGATGACCCAAGCTTTGGCATCGGTTAGAACACGTATTCTCATTTGATCAATTTCACCAAGTGTCGTATCAACATTAGCTCCAGCCTTTCCATCAACAAACTCACCTTCAATGACAGAGAAAAGATGAGCCATACATCAATATTGATAAAGATTTCAAACACCTGTCTCCAAACATGAACAACCAACCTGAGGATGGAGTTGACATATAACAGTTGGTTTTCAAATACATGTATGTGAGCTGGCTTGTAAATATTGTAACCGAAATTTGCTTCATTACTTGCCGATGACCAATCTCATCCTTTCAACTTTTCACCCTCTCTGCTCATGATGTACACATCAACTCAGTCATTCATGAATGTTTGTTTTTCATTGTACTTACCAGATCCAATGCATTGAAGGAATCTACAAAACTATTTAAGGAAAACAGAGTTTGTGACAGAGATTGTGACTGACTTACCAACTTGATAAAATCCATCTTCAGTTCTCCTATATGAAGCATTAGATTTAGCATTTGTTTCTAAGACACCCTCTTGTTTCTGTTCTAACTGATGAGGTAAAACTTCCACTGTTGTGTTTGAAAATACATCACCAGGATGTTCAGTATTTCCACTTGTAAACCTGTATCTGCAATGATTACAAGACAAAAGCATCAGCATATATTGAAATTGATATTTTTATATTTACTATATTAATATTTAGTTACTAAACTTTTGCAACCAGATTCCATACAAGTACAGACAGGTTGCTTTCTTACAATTAAAAGTTAAACAATTTTTAAAAGTTAGCAGGTATAGTAACAAGTATGATACACACTAGGAATACTCAGCAATGCCAAATTCAAACAGTGTCTGCATTCACACGTAATCAAATGAATGGACTGTACACAGGATGTTATTCAAAGTTTACATTGTCAGCACATAGAAATACAAACAAACACCAAAATTTTGCCATTTATCCCTGCATAATCTTGCCGTGCGAGCTGAAACATGCTGAATTGAAGCGTGTAATTTCTATTAATTTTGTGGCATTATAAATAGTCATAGTTATTCTACCTCACTGTGGTAGCATAATAAGGCACACAATAGGGTTGAGCCCATAGGCTTGCAAAGATTTAGATTGGAAATATAATTTAGATTGAAAGTGACAGTTCACTATGGACAGTTCATAGAGTTGTTTTGTTTGATAAAAATATTTTTAGCAATACTCTATTAGTTACTCTTCTTCATCACTGGCGTTGTTAGCCTCGCTGACTAGTGACTATGCGTATGGTAGGGACAGCAGTGTGCCTAAGCAAATATGGCCCTGACCCGCCTGCCTAAGACACAGGTCATGAAGGTTGCTATACATTTTATCCAAAACAAAAATATATTGATACGTTTTAATTATTTTCAAATTTCAAAGTTATCTCAGTAACTTTTGCGTTTCTAAATTTTGATCAAAGTAAAAATACTGACGCTGGGGCCATGACGAGTGATGACGCACTCACAAGCATTGTGGGATTGCAATGGAGGAGACTATGCAGTAACACATGTGTTTCAGTGAGCAGCTTGTGGCCGCCTTTGGCAGCCTGCTGCGTGACCTATTACAGCCAAGCCTTACATACAGAGGAGTACAAATGTTCTGACTTACTAAATAGACTTTGGAGTGAGTGATAGCAATAACTGCAGCATTTCTTTTGTTGTATTAAAGTATTCAGAACCCATTATACATGTAATCAATTTAATTGCTGATAAACCAGGTCCTTGTCTTGATGTAACATATTTTTGGCATAATTCTCATTGCAAAGTACCCTAAATCATCGTAAAACATGACATGTTTGTGCAACATTTTTGAGCTGATGAGCTGATCAATATGGTCATTGTATACAAGCTTTCATAACTACGGGTATGATTCAATTCATGTAAGTTTGGCCGGTTTACTGTCCAGTAGCATTGTTGACTGGCTCTATAGTGAGCGATCCGGTGAGTGGTGTCACACAGTACAATAAATTACCCACAATCCTGTTTGATTTGTACCAATGACGTTAATTTTCTTATAACTTTTTCAGTTGTGCATAAAGCAATAATGTGCAGTCTCAAGATAATTGATTAATTATATTTATTAAAAGTACGTTGAAATATTGTAGTACAAATTTCAAAGAAACCTGTAATAACCATAAAAGTCACATTCTGCAGGTACTACAAATATCACAGTTTTGGGAAGCAAGCTATGACCAACTGAAGGGGTCATTCTCTGAAAAAAGTTAGCATGTAAATTTCTTTTGTCTTTCTATCTGGAAAAAATCAATATCCTTTTGTATCATAAAACAGGTGCAACTAGTCTCCCTACTTTCCATCACTTTATTCTGTATGGCTGAGGACACAATCAGTGGAAAATTTACAAAAATGCTATCTCCTCTCTCAATCAAGCACAATTGTCTAAATCCTTTAAAATGGGAATTGTGAAGAAAAGTGACCCTAAAAGTACGTTTTTAGAATTTTTACAACTCGTCCAGGAATTTGTCTACACATGGGAGGCATGGTAGACTTAAAGGGGAATCTACGTTGGTACAAATCATGATGTACCGGTATTATGGGAAATCTCTAGTACTGTGTGTCAACTTGGAATAAATTGACTCTGCATCAACCAGAATTCTGGGCGCTATGTTTTTTGTTTTGGGGGCATGTGTTGAGCATAGTTAGTGCTAGTTGTGTTAACAGTAAATGTTGTATTAATCTGTCACCAATTACTTTATTTTAGGCACTAAGATTGATTACCCGAACTTTGGTTTTGTGTTAATTATTCTGCATTGTAATACATTTCGGGTCAGTACCAGCACCTGCTTTCTGGTGTTTGAAAAGCATGTTGTGGAAGGCTGTTTCGAGATATACCACATTTTATTTCTCTGTGATTAGCCTTTCCCTGGTTTTGTGGTTCTGTTAACAATAGTTGCTGAAGATGGCCTTTCAAATTAGTTTGGTTAGAGGAGAGTGTCGGTTTATGTAATTCAAATCGCCAACTTTGATTTGTTGCCCGACGTTTTCTAAGTTTTTAATTGTCTTTGCTCGATGAATATTTGCTTTGCTCTGCAATCTTGACAGTTGGTGGTTTGTAGTACTGAGGAGGTGACAGATTGCATTATAGTATTGTACAATGAGTTGTGGATGAAAAATAGGAAAAGGTAAGCAAAATAAAATTGCCGCAGAGTCCTTGTACTGTATGCCACTATCGTAAATTTTTATGACAGTTTGAGGACTGTACATATGTTGTTGGGAAGAAAAAGTATCCAAATGAGTAGTGCGAGAAAAAAAGTTACCAGTAATCAGAGAGTGAAAAAAGAAAAATTGATCAGTGGATAAGGTACCCCAAAAAAATGCAATCTCTTAAATCCTCCAGACCCCCCCCCCCCCCCCCCCCCCCCCCCCCCCGCTGATATCAAATGCTCATAGTAATGAATCTGGCTTCTCCTCTTCGAGGTCGAAGATGACTATTATACAACCGAATGGAGGGGATACAAAAACAAGCGACCAAGCGGCCGATATAGCTCCGCTGTGTTTATGTAGAGAATAACTATTTTTGACACATGTTGATGAAGAAGGTGGAAATCTTTGATAGTTCAATGCAATCGCCAGAAAAAAGTGGCTAAAATAAGCTGCAGAAATACACAATTTCATCATACTTTGAATATATCACATCGGATCATCCCTAAGAACATGTTAACCAAAGCTATCCCATGAGTAGTTTTTTGAGAATGAAATTTTCTGACCAAAAATGGCAACATTGCCCCCAAAAATAAAAATACCGCAATTATACGGTGTCGCTCAAATTTGATCAGAATTGGTACATACAAAAGATCAACAATAAGTGTTATTTCTATCTGTTCAGTGCAGGAAAATTATACGTTGATGTTATGACAATTTCTGTACAACAGTACAACTAGAAAAACAACAAGAAATATTTAAACCAGAAAATTAAGAATGACGAAAGTAAATAAGGTCTGAAACTTTAGGTACTGAAGGCCAACTTTATAGCAACATGCATAGCAGAGAATCTTTCAACCATGGATGTACAAAAATAGACATCCATGGTTTCAGCAGATCTGTTAATATGTCACAGTTCATAAACTATGACAGGAAATGACCAATTAGCTGTTTCAGTTACTGCTACCACTCCCAAACATAATAGGTACCCTGTATACAAATAGGTTAAAGGTCAAAATCCTCTTATTCAGATGTGTGGGCTGATTCAGTTCACTGCCACCACTCCTGCACTTTTGCAGGATTTACCTTTTTTTTACCTCATTTGTACATTTTTGACACTGACGTGTTCATTTGAACAAATTCACATTTCAACCCCTACATCTACCTGTACACCAAATACTGAGACGGTAGCTTTGGCGGTATGGGAGCCTTTGTGTGTGACGGACATACATCCGCACATACATACCCACAAATATACAGACATACAGACGCCACCGACTCATCATATAAGCTCTTTTTGGTATTTATATATAAAACCAAGTATGAGCTAAAAATTGCAGATTTCATCATAATTTCAAAAGATCACATTTAGTTCATCTATAGAACCCTGTATACCAAATTTCAAAGCTGTTAGACCAGCACTTTTTGAGAAACACATTTTTTGACCAAAATGGGAAAAATTGCCCCAAAAATTCAAAATTGCAGATTTCATCATTATTTCAATAAATATCATTTAGTTCATCTATAGAAACCTGTATACCTAATTTCAAAGCTATCAGATGAGTAGTTTTGGAAATACACATTTTTTGACAAAAAATGACAAACATTGCCCCAAAAATACAAAATTACAGATTTCATCAGAAATTCAATATATATTACTTAGCTCATCCAGGGCTGTCAATGTTTTTCAGAATAGTAGGGTACAAGTGAAAAAACAGGAGGGTACAGCCTTGTGCGGAGCAAAGTGGAGCAAGGCGTGCGCACAAGCGCACGCGGGGGGAGGCCAGGAGGGGGGGGGGGTGTCCCCCCTCCTAAAGCTGAAGCTTTTCTAATTATTCATCTTCAATTGGTGGCCTGGGGTGGCACTTTTGAGGGCAATTTACTGTCAAGTTTATTATAACTGAAGTATAAAAAGTAACATGAAATTGAATCTTGTAAAACAAATTAAAACAGAAGTATTACAGAGTTTTTGTTTATTGATACACCAGGTTATTATTATTTGCATACGTAAGAGTAAAAAGTAACATGAAATTGAATCTTGTGAAATAAATTAAAGCAGAAGTATTACAGAGTTTATGTTTATTGATACACCAGGTTATTATTATTTGCATACGAATTCTGTTAAATTACAACCTGCTTAATAAAGATCATAATCTGAACCATAATCAGAATCACTGGAGTACTCATCTAAGCCCAAGGCTTGTATGGCAGTACCAGCTGACAATACCTCAATTTTGCCATTCTCAGGCTGATGAAACAGTAGCTTCAGAAACTTCATCTGCAAAAACTATTTCTTCAGATGTAGCTTTAGAAACTACACCTGCAGAAACTATTTCTTAAGAAACAACATCTGCAGAAAGTAATTCAATAATTGTAATACGTTCCCATCCAAAAACAGCTAATCGTATTAGAATTTTAAAAAATAGCGTCAATGATATGACACTGTGCTCCTCAGTGCATTTAGCGGGAGGGATGCAAGGAGAGGGGTTTGGGGAATGTTGCTGAGAAAGATGCAAAGAAAGGGTTGAAATGTGAAACTGTAATAAAACCTATTGTTTTTTTAGCAGTGAGCATCCAGCTTGGTAAACATGCCATCTTGTACATGAAGGCAAAAAACATAATTTTCACATGTCCACCAAACTTGGAATTTGCATAGATCAACATAGATCATCCAAATTGATTTATCTGCAAGATTTTGTATGTTCCTTGCTACAAAATTCTGACCCAATTGAATTATAACAGGAAAATAAGCACGCATGATTGGACAGTGTGGACTGTGTATTGCATGCACTACATCTACCGTGATGGTGGATTGCCAGACGACCACACTGCATCAAAGAACTGTAGTTTAAAACAAAAATATAATTCTAAACAAACTTTCTTCGTGTCATTGATAGCCTTGATTTTCTTTGGATATTGAATGGACACATTTATTAAAGACGTCACTTTAGCTTGTCATTGATGGTGAAATGATTTTTGCAGAAATTTGATCGGTCCAGCCAAGTACACATGCTTACTCATAACAGCTAGCTGGACTGCGATGATCACAACATTGTTTTGTGATATTCCGATACAAAATTCAAATAATTTTATTAATAGGCATTGACTATAAAGTTACAAATGTTTCCTTGGGTGTTGAAACATGTTAGCATAGTGTGTTACAAAACAACACACCAAACAGCAATGTTCATGTAAGAACAACCTGCTTGATTTCCATGGACTTTCCGGTCCGCCCATCACACTGGTATGTCTGTTTCCCCTCTAGCTACCGAAAATTCGTAGTAAAATTTCAAATTCAGTCTCAAAAGTTTTGAGTAAATTTCAAAATTGACTGTATTAATTAAATTGTCAGTTATCAACAAATTCCTTTTGTATGCCAATATAGCTCATCTCAGAACCGGACATACTTATATAAACACAAGATTTGGCAACACCCTGACAATTAAAAATATGGAGTGTCTATTGACAGGCGCCTGTCAATAGACAGAATCCGGCTATTGACAGGCGCCTGTCAATAGACAAAAATTGGCTATTGACATGCGGGACTTTTTTCGCCATATTTCACCACATTTTAGCGAAATAAACTGTTCTTCTTCTATGTAAATGAAGAAGACATTGTTCTGCCATGTAGTAATTACAAAATAAGTTCTAATACGTCGGAAACAGCACTGATTTACATTTACAAATCATTCTACGTGAAGTAATTCTTCAGTTGCAGATACTATGATAGAAGAGTTCAGCACTGCCAAGATATGAGTATAGCACACTGAATTTTGAACCAGAGTTATGAAAATGACTGAACTGTGTCACAATAAGTTTCTTTTATTAAATCAATCGTTTCATTTTTTCTAAGATTGTAGAGACTAAAGGTTAAGGATATTAGTAACTTTAAACCAGGAAAAAATACCAATAAGTGGAAAGGATCAAAAGAAATCAACTTATTTATTTCTTTACATGTTACAAAACCAGAAAGTAACACATAATTCTTTAAGGCTAGTTTTACAAGCTTACTTGTCAATGTTTGATGATGAAAAGAAACAAAAAACCACGAATAAACCTCAAAAGCAACAAAATTCCAAGCATAGATTACACGATGGTTCAGAATGTTCATTTACAAAGTTCACTCAAAATGTACTTTGAAAACGATAGTATTTTGAGTGTCAAAATTTGACAGCTGAGGGATAGAAATACTTTTTTATTTTTGTGGCAAAAGTTTGCCACCGGATATAAAATTAGGTGGCAATTATGAAAAATCTGGTGGCAGTTTAACACATCATGTGATCGGTATAATAAAACATTTTGTCATTGCCACATACTCATTCTAATTTATAAATTCTTGAAAATATGGTGAGTACACGTCACAAAAAGTCAACCCATACTGCAGGCCTCGAAAAATTTTTTCAAACTTATTAACCGTGGGACACGTGAATTTCATTTTTACTTGCCCGAGAGGAAAAATTACTTGCCCTAAATTTCTAATAGCTGTACCAGTAATTTGTAACAGAGAGCAAGAGTTTGGCCATATGAAGTGAATTCAAAGAGGGAAAAAACAGATTCAAACATGAACTACATCTTGTTAAAATGAAGGACCATTACCAAATCTGAAATGTCGCAGAAGAAATGTGAGAATACTTAAGTCTTTTCTGTAGATTTGGTCATCCAGAAAACATCTTTGAATTTGGAATTTTTCCACAACCTAATCCAATTAAAATCTTTGCATAAGAGTAATAAGATTGTGTGATTTACAATGTGCATGGCTGGCTGCTGCTCTTTATTATCAAGCTGAGATCACAAACAACTGCTCTGCTAGTGTTTATCTGCCAATGCATACGCACATGTACTTCTTCAACCCTTTTACCTGTTTACATGTTTGCTCACTGAGCACAGCTGTTTTATTTTGATAAATGTATTCGTCAAGAGAGCAGATTCAAGTTTCATTTTCGTTACTCTTCAGTGCAGATTTGTTTTCTGTAAGTGAGAGCCGATCCCTAACAACCAAGGTCACGTAATTTGAAACTGTCTGCATCTCACACACTACGTAGCTGCAATATGTGGCCTCCCTGGTCGACTGAGCCCGTTTCGACTACGATGTAAACTTGTACTTTTCAACTGGGTGTTGATTTAATAACGTTGAACAGTAAGCATTGCCGAGATCCATAGCTTCGAATAAGTTTACATCCATTTTAACCAAACACATGGTGCAACAACACTATCCCGTGAAGCTGATCGATTGTCATACGAGTCATACACTTGCACAAGAGAATGGCAACCACTGTCAAGAGCATACCACTTTACGGCACACATACAAAACAGTGAGTTCACTCCGTGTCGTCGGAGAGAACATGTCGCAAAACTCTATTTTTACGACTTTTTGTGTTTTACATCAGCAAGAACGATTATTTTGCGATGTCGGGCGGATTTTCAAGGGTTTTCAGAAAAAAACTTCTGAGAGTTGAAGGACTTACAATAATTGTAGGTGTGTACAGACCTAATGAAATACGTTTTCAAGCTTGAATTGTCCAGAGCTTCGTTGATTCAACCGCTGGTGCACTTGCCCGTCGGACGGGAAGCATATTGATTTTACTTGCCCGAACGCAAAGTTCACTAGCCACGATCGTCGGGCGATAGGAATTTTTGAGCCCTGTACTGGCTAATGAATTGCAATTATTTATTATTATTTAATGATGGCTGCAGTTTGGCTTTGTTTTAAAAATGTCACAACATGCTTTTATCTTGTGCCGTATGACTGCATATGCGGCTATCACATAGGGCAACAACATGTCAAGTGCAGAAAAGCTGCTGTCATCGATATGGAGATTAGCCAATCACAAGTTTGGATTCACGCTATGTTTTCATTCATGCCAAAATGTCGCAATTAGTTTGGGTTTTTTTTTGCTAATGAGTTTTTCCGCCGTCAGACAACGCGTGTTCCTTCAGTGTTCCTTCATTCAAGCAGCCGCTAGCCGTAGGTTGACACATGATGATCCAAAATTTAGTGGCAGAAAAATACCACCAGAAAAAAAATTTGGTGGCAGATTGAAAGTTTTTGGTGGCAAATGCCACCATTGCCACCGATTATTTCGAACACTGACTGCTGTACCGCGGCTACTTACTAAAAGTCTGTTGAAAAAGAGTACTAAATATCGTTGTTTTTCAGGTCAACAAGTGATTGAATCAGAAACATGTGTCATGAAACAGTAAAACAACAACTGATAAATAAGTAACTTTTCTCAAGAGTAACTTGAAACGCCTCGCCTGAAAGAAAATATCATCCCGTTTCACGGAAACTGACTGCGTATTCGAGCGCCACAGCAATGAACGGATCCCCGCGAAAAATCACTCACACGTACGTATGCACTCTCGGAACCAGAGTTCTTATCGCGCGTACGCTAATAAGTATCTCTGGCACAGGCAGATTAATATTCATGTGACCTCGAGGTCATTGGAACGTCAATGAACTACTTTTTTACCTGTCGCGCACTTTAGCTATGGTATTGCCACAGTAACGCGCGGCAGTTCGAATTCGTTCCAGCACGCGCACAGTTAGGGGAGAACCATTTGATTTCTGGGGGGGGGGGTATGGAGGAAATGGGTATGGGAGCAAATTTTTTTTTCCTGTCAGAGTGACAGCAATTTTTTTTTTCTACTGTCTGACCTGCATCAATTTTATTTTTTCAAATGGAGTAGCAGTGCAAATTTTTTTTTATTGGTCATCAAGTTTGTAATGCGTTGTATATAAGGGAGCTGTCATTATTTATGGCCTGAAACTCCAAAATTTCAAGTGACCCCCCCCCTCCTCGCCAACCCTGATGAATTTGAGTAACCTCCCTCTCTAACTCTGAAATTTTGACTGACCCCCCCCCCCCACTTAGAAAAGTTAAATACCAATACATGTAATTGTAAAATTTACAAAATACAGCAACAGTAAAGACCTTTCAAATCCTAATGTACCCTGCTACACTATCATCAGTTATCTCATGATGGTTCAAAAAAGGTGAACACATCAAAATGAAATTCAAAGTCAAAATAAAATAAAATAAAGATATAAAAGCTCACGCAGTATCTAACAATATAGTATATTGTTTGGTTTGGATGGGTATTATGACAGGGTTTTCACTAGGATATCTGACCGGGCAGAATTTGAAAGTACAGGGGGAGAACATGCGAGAGGCTTAGGGGAGAGTGTCACAGGGGCTTTCCCCTATCTTGCATGGAAATTTTTAAGATATTGATGTGTGCAATGGTGCAGTCTGGTGCAATCGGAGAGGTGTTTTTTAATTTTGTTACTAAGTGAAACTGTTAGAATACCCCAAGGGGGAGAGCACGAGAGGGGGTTCCCCCTCTCGTATTGGAAATTTTGAGAATTTATGTGTTTAATGGTACAATCTGAGAGGAGTTTCAGTTTATTTTGCACTTGGTAAAACTCTTTGAAAATGACATTGAACACTGATATTTTTTACATTGTCATCGTCATTCTTGTGCCAGATTAGTTATTGAGAAAGTTCGCCACTATTGACGGACTCTATAGTGAGCGATCCGGCGTCTGGTGTCATATTATGATTAACATGACCAAGCATAGATGTATGTTCTCAGGGAAGATGTTATCTTTGTGGTCAGAGAAACAAGGCTCACACATTGTATTTCATTATATTTGTTGTTTCTCAATTTTTCATTGTTAAGGTACATCTTTCTAACATATTTATATTGAGAGAATAATATATTGGTTTTAACACTAGTTTATTGACTCCTGTCTTGTGTTTTGAATTTTCACAATTTACAGAAGTCAAATGGTCCCCTTTAGATAGTGCCTATGCCATTGAGATATTGCAACAGAAATCCTGAAATATGACTTCTTGGGTCAGAGAAGGGAAGGAAAACATTGAGTGTACTGAGGTGTAAAGTAGACCTATGTAGTGTATGCTTATATCATAAGTGCTAGGAAAAAAACAACATAAGAATTGCTTGTGGTAAAAACATATGCGCCGCCTATGGCGGCGCGCCGGCAAAGAATACATGAGAATATGGTTTCCAAATTTTGCTAATTTCTGGTGCATTGTGACAATTTTTTTTTTCACTTCTGTATGTTATGACAATTTATTTTTTCTCAGGCCATGACAGGATCAAATTTTTTTTTCTTCTCTCACACCTTGCAACAAATTTTTTTTTCTCAAAATCCTCTATATCCCCCCCCCCCAGAAATCAAATGGTTCTCCCCTTATCTACAAATTCAAATAAAAACGTCATTTTCTCTTTTCAGTGTTTATTTATTGTTCTTTCTTGAGTATTCATATATATGGCCTTGGTAAATGACTTCGAGTGCAGGAGTAGTCACAATTCAAGAAAATACATCATCAGCAGACGATACAGGGGATTCGCGCAAAGGTCAGAACAGGTCAAAGCCTTGTTTCTTCCCGAATACTTACATTATTTAAAAGTAGTTCCAATGGTAATTATATTTTTCCAGTTCATGTTTTGCTATAAACTTATAGTAATTAGCATTCAAACCGATGAACATTTTTGCATCGAGGATGGACTTTGTATTTTCGGCGAGTTCGTCTCGGTGTCGGTTTTCGAGCTGACTTCCGGTTTGCGGATCGGTATGTGGTGATTTACCACGTAAACAAGACACCTGTGGCAGAGTCATTATCGGCGACAGCGCAAGGAATTGTGGGAAATACAAGCCGATAAGAACTCTGCGGTGGAGATTGGTACGTATGTACTCGTCCAAAACATTGATTGTTCACTTTTTAGCTATATGATTCGGCCTGCCAAAATATTTTTATTTTGTAGATAAATAATTGAATTTCTTACTTTTTTATTTCGTTTGTTAATGAAAAGTCATTTTAATATTTTTAGATGCTTTAAAAATTTCAAAACCCGCTAAAAAGCGACTATTTGGCCAAAATTCAAACGAAAAACAGGAAAACCAAGCTCGAATCATGGGCTATTTTTCAATGAATACTCTCAGTCTCTTTAAGCTTACGCATGTTACTCTCGTCGATACACGATTTTTGCATCGAAATTTTTCACTCATTTTCGTTGGTATGACTTTGAAACTCCAGGAAGCGATTGAGAAGAAAAGGTTACCGTGAATTATTGAGGTTTTTGCTGATAATTTGCCAAATTAAATGAGAAAAAACACTACGCAAATTTCCGCACGCCTTTCATGTTCGTGTGGTACAACATGTGATCATGGAGGTAGTAGGACACTGAGGTTTCTTGCACGGTTGCGCCGATGAAATGGGAAGCTGAAATTTTCGCTCGTAATTTTACAAACGAAATCGTAAATCCACTCAAAACTTCGTATTTTTTGACATATTTGAAACCCATGAGGAACGTAATTCATTCTCCCCTGCACAGTAAAAAGGAGATCGAAACGACATGCATGTCAGGACCAAACGCACGCATGATGTCCGTCAACATCCATCAATCTCGTAATTTACACTGACAGAACAAAAACAATATGATCGAGCATGGACGTTCTAACGTAAATGCATCATTGTCTATCGCATTTTCATGTAAGCCAATACACTCACACGTACGCTCTAAGTTCAATTATAATGTCAATTCAACACGATCTGGTATTTTCGCTGATAGTGAGTATGCAACGTGAATGGTATGCCATGGAGGTATGCTAACAGTCGTTAAATAACACTGATCACGTGGTGTGACAAAATAGTTTTACGGAAGTTGTTGACGGAAATGACGTCAATTTCGCCTCTCCCAACTCTATAAGCTTCCTCAGTTACGTAACTTCGTCGCTAAAAATCTTGTCCCCACTGCAAAACTGATGTCATAACGTCATGACAAAAAATTCCGATCTACGTCTGGTTGATACTGCTGTAATTTTATTTTGTCTGTTTCAAGACCTTTCCTCAGAGTTACCGGCTATGAATTTCCGGTGTGAAAATTTACAAATGTAATGGGGTAAATACGAGACCATTACCAGAGACAATTTGAGTAGACGCTACGTCATACAAACAATTACAATACTCAAGTTTACATCCGCAAATGAAATTGCGTGGCTTCGTTGTCCGTCGGCCTCTCAATCGACAAGATTGAGAATATGTTGATTTATTTACGTAGTAAATCCTTGCGCGTGAAAGTTAACGATCAAATCTTTTCTCCTGGTGACTGTCATAGTATCTATTCTGATATCCCTCACAGTAGTCAGAGTTTTGTCGAAACCCTTGCCGACCAAGTGGGTAGGCTCACTACATGCATGTTATATCCATATATTCAGTTTTGGACATGTTGTTCTTTCATCTGAAATGTACCATACCACACTCTCTGTCAGTGTGTGTTGAGTAATAAAAGATTGATTGATTGAAAACATAGTTTACCGCTGCACGTAGGTGCAAGATACCGCGAAAGTATATTGTCAAGCCTAGTTAAATTTTGTGATTGCTCTAAACATTAAAAAATGTTGGTCTTGGTAAATGATTTTGAAGGATCCGAATACCGATATTTGCTTTTGAGGAAAGATTTCGGATGTCGGAAAATATTTATCAATCTTCAATACTCGCGCCTTCGAAACAACCAGAACCACAGTACACAGCATGTAGTATGATGTACTACCGTATGAATACATTTCATAGAACGGCGGCTTGGTGTAAACAAATTCAGTGGTAGTCAAAACTCACTAAAAATTATGTCAATCCCCACAAAGTTTTTTTTTGCGCTGAGTAAACGATTCTTACTGATTGTAAAGAGTGTTCACGATCTGCAAACGGGAAAACAAATCAAAAATTCCAGTTGCTAAATACACGTAATGCTATGGCATTTTGTTCAGACGCGGCGTGAAATCTACATTGCATGCTATCCCTTACCAAATCTGTTGACCGGAAAGTGCCCGGTATGTGCCCGGTTTGTGCCTGGTATGTGCCCGGTTTGTGCCTGGTGCCCCTTTTCACTGCCTGGAAAGTGCCCGTTTTAGTGTTTACTTTGATTTTTTAGCAAACACAAGTGACCGTAAACTGAACGTTTTTGACCGGAATGCGACCGGCATTAGGACTTAGTTTTTTTTTAACCAACTTTTATGACTGGAAAGCGACCGGCATTATGACTTAGTTATTTTTAACCAACATTTATGCCCGGTTTATGCCTGGATTGCAAATGAAATAGAATTTCTTTATTTTTTATGACCGGTTTGCGCCTGGTTTGTAAATGAAATTGAATTTGACCATTTGGGAATGCCCGATTTATGCCCGGATTGCAAATGAAACAGAATTTTACTCTTTAAGTGACCGGTTTGTGCCTGGTTTGTGAATGAAATTGACTTTGACCATTTGGGAATGCCCGATTTATGCCCGGATTGCAAATGAAACAGAATTTTACTCTTTAAGTGACCGGTTTGTGCCTGGTTTGTGAATGAAATTGACTTTGACCATTTGGGAATGCCCGATTTATGCCCGGATTTCAAATGACACAGAATTTTACTCTTTAAGTGACCGGTTTGTGCCTGGTTTGTGAATGAAATTGATTTTGACCGTTTGGGAATGCCCGGTTTATGCCTGGATTGCAAATGAAACAGAATTTGAGTATTTTTTATGACCAGTTTGTGCCTGGTTTGTGAATGAAATAGAATTTGATCATTTCGGGGTGCCTGGGAATGGCTGGTGCAAATGAAATGGAATTTGACTTTTAATAGGTGACTGCTTTGCACCTGGTTTTCAAATAAAATAAAATTTGAATATTTTCCCTTACTGAAGATTATTTCCACTGCAAGTTTGCAGCAAATACGCAGCAAGCATAGCTTGCAAGAAGGAGTTGCAGAAGTTTACAGCTAGCTATGACCCTCCCGCAAACCCTTAGATCAATTTGCAGCCAATTTGCAGTAAACGGCTAAGTTGCTGCAAATTTGCTGCAAACAAGATTATTGCTGCAAATATGCAGCAACACATGCTGGACATATTGCCAACTATTGCATTCCAAGGGAGTACAGTGAACCATTGCAGTTTGTGACAGTTCATACTCAAGAAAACAAAACTGACGTTTCATTTATATTTTATATTTATGTATTTTTATAACAGACAATGCACATATAAATTATAATAACTGGTAGATAATGTACAGCTTTTAAAGCACAGTTCAGCTGGTGAAAGCAACAATCTGGTCGGGTAAATTATGGTTGGATCGACAACTGAACTTTTAGGAAAACACGTTTTTAAATCAGGGACTTGTCTGTCTTGCAAGTTAAACCCTGTATTTTCTGTGAATGATACCAAAATGCAAGCAGTTCGAACGAAATGTGCATCTGATCATGCTGATGATCTGTAAGGACGCGTAGACTTTTGTTACTGCAAATCTGTACCATAAAAGTAACGAGAGAGGAGAACTTTTCAATGTAGAAACATGCCCCAAGTAAATGTCAATGTTGGTATTAGCATACCTCCATGGTATAAGCAAGGACCCGATACTACCTTAGCCCTGCGTACAGGTCTGTGTGTTCCCGGCGTTACACGGCCTGTAACGCCGGGAACACACAGACCTGTACGCAGGGCTACTACTACCTCAGAGCAGGGCCGTGCTTCAAGCAGAATACGGTACGTGCGTCCCGACGTGCGTACAGTGCCCTATGTACAGTCTGTGTCCTGTCATCGTGAACAAAATCTCGCCTTCTGATGACATTGATGTGAAGGCTTTTGTCCATGTTTTCAGCGATAGAGTTAGATTGCCGAGCACAAATTTGAGGTTTAGGATTACACTCCATCCCGAGCCGCTGTACGAAAATCCAATATGCTACCTCGCTAACTTTCAACGCGTCCTATAAAGCCAGCTATGAGCAGCGAGCGTGAGCAGCTCCCAGCCGACATGTTTACACACGAGGTCACGCATGCGTGGAGGTCACGGTTCATCAAGATCAGTTCGCGCATTGATATTGATTCTTTGTGCTGACAGAATTTTACTCTCTTTGAGTCTTTCTATGGTAAAAGTATCCATTTTCATTAAACTTATAAATTAAATTCTATATCAAGTATGAAACATAACGGATTGGTGCAGATGTAGAGTCAACTCCAGCGTTTCAAAACGGGACTACATTATCAATCGCGTAATAATTTATAGATCGCACTTCCGTGAACGTCATGAGGCTTGATCGGCGCGAAGTTAGATTTTAGTACCGTCGGCTGTGTACTTGTGATCAGGGAGTTATCTAGTGGACAATTTCGTGATCTTTCTATGGAATCGCCAGTCAAATGATGTCATATTGTTGCAAAAACGTGTATACAGTACCAGGGACAGACAAAGTTGTAAATTTGTGAACGCGAACAGCAGTAAAGATGCCGACTATATTTTCTATGTACACACGGCCCGGAGAGACCTGGGAATCGTCTGCGAGCCGTTCACAAATGTAAGTCAATGTACCGTCCGTCTATATACGTCGCTATTATCCTTGTATTGCTATGTTTACCTACAGATAAATTTTCGTTGAGTATTGATTCATGCTGAATTCACTTTCGTTTCACAACTGATAGACTTACAGTGATAGCTGTGGAAATGCAGCTATCTGTTGGTGGGTAGCATGTGTCGCTATGCGGGTAATCAAAACGTCAACCCGGCGGGGGGGTGTTGACCTTTGATGACCCGCATAGCGACGCACGCTACCCCATCCCGTCTGAAAGGAGGGTACTTCATTTGCATGCATAATTAGGGATTTAGTTCAAATTCGAACAGCGCCCTCTAGCCAGTGAGTGACGGTTACGGCATTTTTCGCCAGAATTTTATCCCCAGATATCTCAGCCTTCGTTTAGCATCCGTCCTGTTTCCAGTTAGCGGCTGAATTGTACTCTTAGTTAGTGTTCGCCGATGATTTTTTATGGGGTTTTATCGATTCGTTTTTGCGTTAGCCTTATTTTCATGGTTTTCGAGCGACCGAAAATGCCGTTCACTAAACACTGCCGCAAAAGCATATCCAAAGTCAAATTTCCATGAGAAATAGGGAGGGGACGTATCTTGAGTAGGTCCATACGATCTGAAAAAATCTCGGTGGCTTAAGCCTCCGTTTTTGAAATAAGTCTCGTTGAAGTTGACTATGCAGCGACGTTCATGTGTTAAATCTAACATGGCGACCTACAGCGCAGCGTGAGTGTACACGTAAACTCTTTCAGCTCTTTCTCGGTCCTCATCGGCTAACTTGGCAGATTTTTTCGGTTCTGTTTATGTTTTCAATGATTGTGACGAGGAAGCAAGACTGCAAGCTTGTGTTACCTCACTGGCCAACACAATCTGCCTGGCTGGCTTCTCGGTAAAGTCGTGGACAGTGCAAATGGAAAAAAAAACACTACGGTGACAGAAGGGCTACGTTTATCACTGTCTGCGGCCGTACACGTAGTATAGTGGTAGACACCCGTCGTACTGACTAGGAGTGCTGTTTCGTTTATGAGTGATTTTTTCCGTTTTCGCATTCTAGTAGCTAGCAAGCATACAAAAACTGTAGGAAATAACATCGACTGCAAAAAATCTCCGTGGATAAATACGGCTACTCTGTATCCCGCACACGAGTACGTGAATATAGATGCGGCTAGAATGATAGCCGGTAAACAGCTGTGCGTTGCGGCCATCCCTGCTAGCATTACCGTGCGTGCTCGAACTAGACTGGCACATTTTATAAATCATGTAACTAGCAAAAATTTTTTTTAAGTATTGATGGTCATAATGTGACATTAATTAAATACTTTATTTATATATAACATCAGTGACCCGAGATTATAGGAGGAAACTTTGAAAAAAATGAAAGATTAATCGTGTAACACCCGCGCCGTGTGAACTACAAGTGGTTTGGTCGCGGTAAACAGCGTGGAGTGTACGTAGCGTAACGGGTGTTCGTATACTCATAGACCCTCGAGATCTACGTATACAGCGATATGGTGTTCTGCATGCCAACATTCAACACTGCCGCAAATACATGTCCATGGTCGCACGGTCATGAAAATTTCACCAAATGTTGATAATAGTTAAATGAATATTTTCTGAAATTTTCAGCTTGGCTTAAGACCTCTAAGGTCATTATCGAGCTGTTTTACGAAAAAGGTGAAGTTTACTTCCGCATTTGGCGGGTCGACCTCGCCACCCACTTTGTAGCGATTTAAATAAAATCTTCTCAACTTTTGTGAGTTTACCCAAGGAAAACAGATCATTAGTATGTATGCTACAACTGAAAGCAAAAATTATAGTTCTAGCTATTGTACGTTTTGCTGCACGTCGATATTTAAAGACCACCCTTTCGCCGTATTTTATCCCTCACTGCAGTGGCGGTCAGCGTAACGAAAACGAGGCTCTCTAACACGAACTTTTATGCAAATTTCATAGGCTCCTTTCAGACTGATCCCACCAACAGTAAGCTTCGTTTCCACAGCTATTACAGTATAGTGCTGAGATTTTTGCAGATTGTCACCATCGTGTATGCAATAAACAACATACGCGAGCAGTCAGCTATTGGACATTTTGATCATTATTAATTTAATAACAATCATAAATATTTATGCATTTTTCTACTTCAATTTTTCAACATTTTTTGTCTCATTTTCAAATAACAATTGATTTATTTCATCAAATTGCGATGTTTACAATGTTTGGTCAAATGGTAAAGACTTACACTCTTCCCTGAACGATTTGTATTTTTCAGAATGCATTGCCGGTGCTGGGACAAGAAATTCAGAGAACAGAAAGTCAAATTGCAGCCTTTGACAGTAATGTGAATTGTTACATGAAACTTCTTGGGTCAAAAGAGAAAATCTCTTGAAGACACTTATGTGGCATGAAATGAACGTGGCATATAAAATAAATCATACCACAATTTAAATTTAAACTTTTTTTCTCTGTTGTCTTTTTTATATGAAACAATAACTTTATTTGCGCTGACCATTGTTTCTTGTGAAGCTGGTATTTCAGAGCTTAGTTGGATAAAACACATCTTGTGCTATCCACAATCGGCCTTAAGATTTGTCAGGTTTTCATTCTTAACTGAGTCACTGACATTAGCCATGTCTACACACGTGATTTTACAACATCTGTGTACATATCTGTCACTGATCTGAACTTATTATATTGTTGCAGAAGATAAAAATGATGAAACTTGTACAATACAAGAAATTTTGCTGTCGCTTAATTTTGTTGCTTCTTTTGTTTTCAGTATCTCTGATCTATTTAATAATGTATTTAGTTTTCTTTCTGTTGCTGAAATTAGTAAAAGTTTATTCCGGAGCTGACTACTGTGGAATCATGCCAACTTAATCTTATGAAGGAAATTTTGCGTGTGTAGTTTCAGCAAAGGTGCAGTAACATGCAAAATAATTTGCCGGGCACTTTCCAGTCATAGGAAAAAAACGGGCATAAAACGGGCACCAGTTTTCTTTTCCATTACCAGGCACTTTCCGGTCACCAACAAAAAAACGGGCATAAGCCGTGCACCCGTTTTATGACCGTTTTTGGCCATAACCAGGCACTTTCCGGTCATAAAAACGGGCGCCATTTTTGTTTTCCAATACCAGGCACTTTCCGGTCACCAACGCAAAACCGGGCATAAGCCGTGCGCCCGTTTTCTGACCGTTTTTGGCCATAACCAGGCACTTTCCGGTCATAAAAACGGGCATAAAACAGGCACCATTTTTGTTTTTCAATACCAGGCACTTTCCGGTCACCAACGCAAAACCGGACATAAGCCGTGCGCCCGTTTTCTGACCGTTTTTGGCCATAACCGGGCACTTTCCGGTCATATAAAAAAAAACGGGCGCCATTTTTGTTTTCCAATACCAGGCACTTTCCGGTCACCAACGCAAAACCGGGCATAAGCCGTGCGCCCGTTTTCTGACCGTTTTTGGCCATAACCGGGCACTTTCTGGTCACAGAAACAAATGGATGACCGTTTTATGACCGTTTTTTTTGCCACAACCGGTCATCTTTCAGTCACCATTATAAACTTTATTTTTTTACACGGGCACTGAACGGGCGCCCGGTTTAGACCGTTTTTGGCCATAACCGGCCGCAAACCGGGCAATAATACCAGGCACAAACCGGGCACTTTCCGGGCAGATACCGGCCACATACCGGGCACTTTCCGGTCAGCAGATTTGGTAAGGGCTACCATTGATGGATTGAACCCCCGATCACTGAAATTCCTCAGGAAAATAAAATGATTTACCAATATTGACATTACTTTTATATCCAGAGCTAGTGTAAGCCTCTCGGGGTCTTTTTTGGACCCATAAATCCAACGTGGCTGTCGTTCTTTTCGTAGCCATATCGATCGTGTACGTCTGAAAACCAATCAGAACACGTAAAGCTTTTTGACAGTACCGATTGAAACCAATCAGAAATCGGTTACCAACGAGCCTTAGGGGCTGCGCCTCTGTAGCACAAGCGCAGCCAACGGTAGAATTGGGACAGGAAAGAATTCATAACGCGTGTAAAGATCATTATTGCAGGCCTTGAATAGGGAAAACAGGCGGCGGCAAGACCTGTGTCAGACGGCGATTTGCCGCCGGTGACCGGCTATAATTGACAGCCCTGCTCATCTGTAGAAACCTGTATACCAAATTTCAAAGCTATCAGACCAGTACTTTTTGAGAAACACACTTTTTGACCAAAAATGGCAAAAGTTGCCCCAAAATTACAAAATTGCAGATTTCATCATAATTTCATTAAATATCATTAAGGTGATCTGTAGGAACCTGTATACCAAATTGCAAAGCCATCAGATGAGTAGTTTTGGAAATTCACATTTTTTGACCAAAAATGGAAAAAATTGCCCCAAAATTACAAAATTGCAGATTTCATCATAATTTCAATATGTATCATTTAGTTTATCGGTACGAACCTGTATACCAAATTTCAAAGCTATTAGATGAGTAGTTTTGGAAACTAACAAAATCTGACAAAGATCATCCCTGGGGACATATGTACCAAATATCAAAGCTATCTGACTGGTAGTTTTGAAGAAGAAGATTTTTAAAGATTTTTCTACCAAAAATGACAAAAATTGCCTTAAAAATACAAATATGCAAATTTCACCACGATTTGAACAAATCTGACTGAAGTCACCCTAAGTAAACTGCATATCAAATTTCAAAGCAATCGGACAAGCGGTTTCAGATAAGAAGATTTTTTACAAGATATCCATGGTATGCCAATATGTCTTGTTTGTGATTTCTTCATCAGGGCAATTCTAACAGAGCAATCGGCTTCATTCTTACTTCTTGTAACTCAATCAGCATTATGAATCATAATGGAGCTAGCTGAATGGTCTTTAGCCAGGGGGTTTAAGGTTTGCCTAACAGACAGACCACTATCTTTTGATAACATGGACAGCTGTTGCAGTGAACACAAAAGTGGTTTTCATTTTCATTCTGTAGCACTGCCACAAAAATGTGCGTGCATATAAAAACGTAACACAAATCCATAGCTTACTTGTCTATGATGATTGGCTGTGTAAACTTGATAACAATTTCATCACCAGCTTTTGGCATAATACCCCAGAAGAAATCACTGCCTCTGTAAGCTTTTTCAAGGGTGTATTTCATATAAATTTTGATGCTTGTTGAGACAACTGCTGGTGGATTTTCATGACCTCTGTGCAATGGCTGTTTACCAAAATCTTTATCCTGAGGAGACAAAAGAACAATAAGAATAAACAGAATCATTAGAGACAGTAAAATAGATGAAACTGTTCTTGTCTTTGACTTCATAAAAGCTTCTATTCATTTATATACATATTATTTCACAAGTGATTTCACAACTGATGGTTACTATGTCAGAATCCTCACATATCTAACTTGATTGACGGGATAAGTATTGTCATCTATGGCCACATGGCATCACACAGGTCTGATTTACCCCTTGACTACCTTGTATGCTGAAAAATTCCAGTGCCATACAGAGTAACTATATACCTTGTGTGCTGGAAATATCCGGCATCTTCCAATTGCTCTACATATCATCTTTGGAATATCAAATTTGCAATAGTCTAACATGGCTGCTGACACTATCAAAATCTTTGATTCAGTAGGCTGACCCTCTAGCTAAAGAACTTACCTTTGACCTCAAACCTACTGGATCAATTTCAATAATATAGTTCTTATACAATGAATGATAATGCAGGAAATGGGTATCGATGAATTGATGTCAAAATGACAAAATGACTGCTTTTGCAGAGAATACACTGTATTATGAGTTGTTTTACAGCAGCAAAAAGGTTTTAGGAAACAGGATGAGTTTTGGTGGGCAGAATGGTGACCTACATGTACAGGTGCTGTGATTTATGTTGGCAGAATGGCCATGTAAAGGTTCTGTGCCTTAGGCTAGCAGAATGGCCTCCTACAGGTTGTTTATGCAAACAGAATGGCCACCTATAGGTTGCTGTGGCTTAGGCTGGTAGAGTTTGGGACCTACTGGTGTCTGTGACATCAGCATTCAAATTATGATGAGAGTACAAGACACAAAGTTCAAGTAATATTACAATTGTACATGTTGTGGTAATGCAAGCGGGAGTATCAAATGATTTCAATGATTTATTCAATAGAACATTTTCTATGATCAACTTCTACTTTTTGACAATGATATGGACATGGTCATGTAATTACGGTACATCTACTAATTAGCAAATTTTATTACTTATATAACACTTCTAATTACTCTAAAAATCTATTTAAAATAGAAACAATGATTTACAACAATTTTGGAGAGTGTAAAGATATTAAAAAAAGTTGCGTGTGTAACGTTATAGTGAGTATCATACTCACTGAAGTACAGCCCCTGTTCATATTGTATCATATCAAACAAAAATTTGACACCCATGTGTAAGTCATAGTGTGTTGTACTTGTGTTAACTTGAATGAAATTGGTCCATATACATCTACATAATGCTTTCAGACATGAAGAAAATGGTAACAAAATGGCTGCCAGACAGCCATGTTGGATCATGTTTCTAAATCAATTGACATGCATGTGTATGCCAATGTATTATCCTTGAAGTTGAACCAAGTTAAAAAGAAATCAGCCCTGCCATGTCTGAGATATCTGCATGAAAGTATGCACACACAGAGCTCATTCTGTAATTCCCCAGACAACTAACAATTTTCCAAAGCAAGCTAAACACTCCTACAGACTAGTACCTCACACAGACAAAGACATAAATACAAACCCTGGTGATCCATTTGATATTAACGAGTACTAGCAAAATCAGGAAACACAACTTCAACATATACAAGTATCAGAATGGCATAGCCACTGTTATAACGATAATCAAATAAGCTAAACTGAGAGTAACGTGACCAGAAATCTGCAGAAATATCTCATAGTAGAAGAATCAATGGAATAACACACAACCCACTCTTTGTTAATAACACACAACCCACTCTTTGTTAATTGCTCCATTACTGAAAGCATAGCTAAGCATACAATGAAAAAGACCATCAAATTTGTTAACTTGTGGAAAACAGGTTAATTTTGATCAGAAGTGTCTGACTCTGAAACTATTACAAATGTTATTGAAAGCTCTAAGATTTCAGTTTTTTACAGGATTTTGAGAACATTTAATGTCTTACCAAGATTGACGGCTGCAGCAACAGGTATCAAAATGTAACAGATTTTGTTAAGTTCCAATATCAGTGGTTAAAGTATCAACAAATCAAATATGACTATTGATTACTGATCATATCTGTACAGCTTTCCTATGGTCCTTGATTTCAGGAAAAAATTTCAAAATATTTATTTTGAAGTTATGATGTCTGCAGTATGTTACAAAAAGTATATTTCATGTTGTACAATATGTTACAAATAACATATTTCATGTTTTATTCTATTCGTCTTTTATTCTTCAAACTGCCATTTGCATAGCAATAATTGATATACATTATTAATATAGATATGACGTCAAAACTCATAAGCAATGATGACCAAAAACCCAGGGCAAACTATTGCAGCAAACATGAAGCCTTTTCCTTTCAACCCTCCTTACTCAATATTCTGACATGAATTCTTACCACTTTTGGGTCTTTATGGCTTTTCTGTGGATGCAAATGAACAAACCAGGTATGTGAGAGGTCTGAAATCGGCAGTCTGCGCCCCTAAACTGCGCTAGCGCATTTCAATTTGCGCTATCAAACTGCGCTCCCATTCTGCGCTATCGATCTGCGCCCACATTCTGCGCTATCTATGGAATGTTATAAGTTTAGTTTTGTAGCTGTGACATTTACGAAACTAACGCGATATAAATCCGTGGCACTTTGCCACAGATTGATAAAGCTGCCAGCCAGATCGTAGGACATATCAGTGTCGAAATATATTTGTATTTACTTGTAACTTTATAGCTGTCGGTTGCCTCCCACCATCATGCCATTGCCAACACTTTGCAACACTATTTTTCATAATATTAGAAAACTTTTCAGTATTTTCGTAATGTATTTTTAAAAACTTTGACGTATGTCAGGATTGTCAGGACGACTGGTTATGAGTAATGTAAGATCGAATATATTTCCGGTACAATCACGATAATACATTCTGTGGACAGTGGATCCGACACAAAAGATATGTGAAGTAGTAAAAATTAGATGATTTTCTTTCTCGTATAAGGAGTTCGGGAAGTGATCAAGTAGTTTAAAGCTCAAAGTCAAGTTCTGACTAAAATTATGTTAGTATCCCCATGGTTAGACGTTGCTGTTAGTCGACGGCGACTATTTCCCGAGTCCAACAATGCACAGCAGAGTGAGTGGCAGGGCTGGCGACGCAACCCTGCAACATGGAATGGCACAAGTGGATTCAAAATTATGTTTACGTTAGCATCACGATTTTCAACTTCTTTTTTGACGATTTCTTTGTCGATACTGAGAATTTCTGTTCATATTCACAGAAACGTTTGAACCCGACAGATCATACATGTTCGCGACTTCCGTGATGATTGACAAGTCTACGTCCATGACGTCAAGCCTGCCGACGCAGTGGGTGACTTGTCGATGACGTAAGACTGACGAGGTGTGAAGTAGGGTATACCACAGAGTAATATCATAGACAGTCTATGATATTTCTCTGTGGGTATACGTACTCGGTTTCAAATCTTCAAAAGTATCACTTGAAGTTGATCTTTTTGTGAAAGGAATCTTCTCATATTGTGTTCATTTTAATGTTTCGACATTTGGATATTCTTTGAATTCTACTCACTACATGATATGTTGATAAACTAGTACACTGTTGTTTATGTCGGAATGAGCAAGCGAATTGAGCAGTTTTTACATCGTCTTTGATTTCCCGACATTTTCAAAAACTAGCCATGTAAGGGAGAGAGTAAAGCTTACAACCAGAACATCAAGGAAATCAGCTACAAGGGAATCCAGTGTTACTCATATCAGTAAATTACATCATGTTTGTTTCTTGGAAGGTTATGACACATAGATGCACGTCCAAGCAGCGGCAATTTTTATGAGAGCAGCAACCGTTCATTATTTATAATAATTGTTCAAACTTGTACACACAGTACAAATTTTGGAGTAATAAAACTTCCCTACGCATCTATCAGTACATTTTACGTGAACTTATTTTTGTTAGAAAGTAAAATCGTGAAAAAATGCAAACAAATCGCAGTTCACAAGGCTTTAGGAGAGGTAACATATGCAATTTTCGACATTCAAAATCAAAAGACGGCCAACGCACTTCGATCAAAGTTCATGCAGTACAAGAGCAGCACAATCTCGTCCCGTAGAACAAGATACTGGCAAACATTGATATTTTTCACCTTATTTGCGTTAACATACATGTAAACGAACTTCAAACGAAATTGCAATTATATCATTGTCGCTACACTGCACGGCGCGGTAACCATGCAGAAGTCGGACATTTCAACTCACGGGGGACCGGATTTACAATAGGGATAAACTATTAGTTTTACCGCAGTAGAGGCACCTGTCTTATTTACGATATCAATCAGCTATCTCTATAGGTTACTGTATTAAATAAAGATCCATCGTGTGGTAAACAGTGTTACCTGAAATCTGGTAACAGTTGTGTAACAAGCGATCGAATATGTTCCCAGCGAAACTGATAGTGATTTTGTAGCTCATTCTTTACTATTTTTAATAGTTTTTGGTGGCCGCTGACAGACACTTTGTGTTCGTGTCGGCTACATGGACGATCTGCCCGGCGATAGCCTAAATTCGAGTGAACAACCGTTTTCAAGAAGTTTTTGGCAAGTGGGGCACAAGACGTCGGAATGGAAGATAACCGTGACGTTTTCAGCAATATAGTTATTAGAAACATTATAATACATAATGGTAGTGCCAGTGGCCACCCCGGCAGCCACAACTCTGTTATCTCGCCACTTGCTAGCATTTTGGGGGGTGGTCACGGCACTCTGTGGAATATAGACTTTTGACTAGTAGTAATAAAGTTACCCCTACTTGACCCAAACACCGTTGTGCATGTATTTATTTCTATACCGGAGACGGCAATTTAAAACCGCAACCACATCTTTGCTAAACCTAGTTTAAATCCAATTTTCGAATGTTTAACTAGTAGATTAACTGTATACTGTTGTCTCAACAGTTACAATCTGGTTACCAGAGTTCACAGTCAAGATGAAGAAGTCGAAACTTGTGTAAAAAAGGCTATCGATCAAGACCTGTGTGCTGTCTCGTCGCGCGATCGCGTTGGACATTCACTTGTTCTTGACTCACATTGTCTACTTCCTGTCTCGCGCGGCAATTTATGCATGTTCTTTGTGAAAAATGACTGTCAAGTTCATGTCAGCGCCGACATCGGTTGTATTTTTCCTACCTCAAGATGAAACGAACACATCTAACTCTTGACAAAATAAAATGTTTGTTGTATTTTCTTATAATTAATAGCTTTTGCACCGCGCTGCAAACCTGTCGCCCTTTCCTACAACGGGAGAGATTGACTCGTATTATTTTTTCAAACTTTAATTATATGTGTTCTTGTAATACCGATTTTAGCTGATAGTTTGCCATTTTAGTAATATTTCAGGAATTTCCCGGTACGATGTGACCCAACACTTTCCCCAAAAGAAAGTCCTGGCAGTTTTCGTTTGTTTTGGAGAGATTGTAGGACCGGATTATCGAGCAACGAAAATCGTGGCATGTTGGCGAGATCAAGCGTCGCAAGCGTCTTGTAATCATCTGGAAGTACATTTTCAGGTCACTTGAACTGGTTTACTTCCTTCCTTCCGGTATATAGGGCCACCCCCCGCCCCTCCCTTGCGCTCCGATCAATATCCGTCAGCCAAGCGTTACGTGCAGGATCTACCGATGTACGGTCGACTTTAAGTTGGAATAAGTTAAATTTAGTTCGAACTTATTTTAAATTCTCAGTCAGAACAGTAAGCTCATTAAAAAGGCTTGGCTAGTAAAACATTTGAAGGAGATCGTGCGCTACGTCATTACCGAATAGGTGACCGAATATGTTGAATAAAATACGCGTGTCATCTTCCTTTAGTACGGGGACAGTTGATGAAGCCGTGTCGGTGTGAATAATGCATATTGCATGGAAAGTTTTCGTATTTTCATCGACCGGTCATCCTTTAACGGCTAGTTTTATGCACATATTTGCACTTCAATGAGTTTTAACATTGAAAACCACTAACCGTGGGCCACAGTTCAGCATGACAACACGTACGTTCTAGCTGTTCAGTGCACTCACAATCACATCGATTGTGAACCTGTCAACTAGCGGCCGAGTGAAAGTACAACCTTACTGAACCTGTATGTACACATCTATTTGATTTACAGGGGACTGTCTACTGATTCTACAATATTTATATTTCAAAAAATTGAATTTTCATTCACAATGTATCACATCCGAGTCGATGAATGAGCCGGACGGGGCGAGGGTTTGTAGAGCGACAGTGCCAGTCCGAGGGACGTAAATGTCGGGACTGTTTCAAACCGCGGATACTTGGTTAAGTTAAGCGGTTGCACATGTGTCGTTTCTATCACACTCATACATGTAGTTTACATGTTTGGAAAGTCAAAAAAAGTACGTAGGTGTATGCCGGGAAGGCAGAATTTGAAAGGTCAACTCTATCTCCACGTAGGTCTGGCAGCCATCGATGATACAGGACTCGCTACCAGGGTCCTAAATGCAGCTCCCTAAACGGCCTGCAGCACCATATCTCGATCCAATGTCATATCAAAAAATCAAATGATGGAAATAGTAAAATCATGATCGACGTAGTACGTTCTTGTGCTAGTTGGGTCGTTTTCACAGCACATATGGTTTGGAGAAATAGAGAGCGCAAAACAGGGGCGCAGATCGATAGCGCAGAATGGGAGCGCAGATTGATAGCGCAAATTGAAATGCGCTAGCGCAGTTTGGGGGCGCAGACTGCCGATTTCAGACCTCTCACATAGCTCAACAAACAGTCAAATTCAACAGATTCACACAGACTATTTATTATTAGTGATTGGCAAACACCAAGGTCACACCCTAAATGTCAGTTACTATGGACACCACAAGTAAAGCTCTGTGTGTGTTGACAAAGTCCTAAATAAGTGAAACTTTAGAAGCTGTTAGTTCAACATGGAAAATAAATTAATATTGTGAACAGCATCAATAGTTCAGAGCTGATAGTGATAGTATACTTGAGCACAACAAAGCAAAGGTCTTGACAGAAGCAAACTATTCTGTGTGGTTCTGTAAGACAGAAATCAAAATCCAAAAAGACAGCAACCAATGAGTTCTTGAAATATAAATAAAGTGTCGCAGTGTTGACATAAGTCATGGAAATATTGACACATTAAAACACAATGCATGTTAATGCCTCTGCAAAGATGAATGGTAATTTTAGAATTGATTGTAACACTTCTAAAGCAGTCCATCAAGGATAGACTGCTAAACAATAACGTGATACATTGTAACAAAGTACAGGCCAGACATTGTGTTGTTACACAGCAAAGACTGGACATCAGTCACATTTTACTGCTTTGTAGGTAGTTGTAATGTAGCCATGTAGATGTATCTAAACATGTTGAAGACTGTCAAAGATAAGTTGTTGCCAGCAGAAGTCCAACAACCATTTGTAGTTTAACAATGTTTTACTGGCAGTGTATGCATGATTGTATACAAACCCTTAGATTTAATGTTTGATATCTTTGTCATTATTTTTGTTCTGTTTAAAAATACTTTCTGGTCTACTCCTAAAAACTGAAATAAAATTAATTAGTATTCAACTTGCAAAGACAGCCAGTATGTCTATGAAAGTGTTATGTTTTAATTGATCACTGAATTGTAGTTTGGATTAGAATTCATCTGTTTACAAGCACTGCATCTTATAAACAATGTATTGTGTCTTCAAGGCAAAGACTTTATATTTCACCATACTTTAGCACGGAGAAGAAGAAAAAGTACAGGTTTTCTGGAACAAAACTATTGAAAATATTATCAAAGTAACATTTATTGACCCCTTTCAGTAGACATCAGTAGCAGATGTCTTGCTGCTCAGTAAGAGATCTAATTCTACACTGCAAACATCACAAATAGATTTCAACAGCAGTCAAGTAGTGCAACACAGAAACTGGTGTTATTGGTACTATATATATATATATATATATATATATATATATATATATATATATATATATATGTAGGTAGATAGATAGAGAGATAGAGAGATAGATACAAAGTGCTCCATATGAAAGTAGAGCAAGATATAAACGGGTTGCTGGAGAAACGATTTTAAATTTCATCTCTACAATGTTGTTTCGTGAGCTGCGAGACTCACTCGTCAGGAGACTTAAAACTGGTACATGTACATGTACATGTATATTCACACCAGTTTTAAGTGTCCTGACGAGTGAGTCTCGAAGCTCACAAAACAACGTTGTAGAGATGAAATTGGAACTCATTTCTCCAGCAACCCATTTACATATATATACATATATATATATATATATATATATATATATATATATATATATATATATATATATATATATATATATATATATATATATATATATATATATATATATATATATATATATTTATATATTTAATGGCAAAGTTATACAGCTGAATAAGAGTTTCACAATATCAGTGTAATGAGTTGGCAGCTTACGCGGAAATCTTTATCCTATAGGAAATCAGCCATGTAAGAGATTACAAAAGAAAAAGCTAAAATGACTATTGTCTGGATGAAAGGAATAGAAGTTGTCGACTGATATAATCTGTTCTAGCAATGAAATGTTAGACTAATTAGGTGTCTGAACAGATTTCAAGTTTAGCTGTATAATTTCACCAATGTCCTAACTACTCCCTTTTATGCCAGATCAGAACGGTACATCAATTTGATTTATTCATTCAAATTCTCCAAAGTTTGCTGGTGAAATCTGATTCTCTCCCAGAGTTGTTCTCAGCTGCCGTCAGTCTTTTATTCTACCTATTCTTTGCCAAGTTTCATAATTCACATCGTAGCTTGTCACTTTGATAAAATGATCACTCGCTGTAAAATTTTGAAATTGAGGGGAGTATAATTATCAAACATGGAGATACACTATCCACAGGATGAATGGGAGTTGAGTTAAACAACTTTCAGATCATGTACAATCCTTCCTGCTGGTACAATATGTGACACCCCTCCACCCTCTTACTGTCCCTCCTCTACTCATTGTCCAGAATGTACAGTTGCATCATTAAGGTTAAATTATCACAGTAAAGAAACACAGCAGAGATACTCAGTTGAATAATGTAAAATTTCACTTAGATCCTTGGTAAACAATTGCTAAACAATTGTTTTAGGACAAGATATAATGATATGTAAGAATAACTGTACTTTTCTGGGCATTGAGGAATGCATCCCAATATGTTGGAACAACAAAGACACTGACTCACCTTAAGTTTCTGTACTTTTCCAGGCAGTGAGGAATGCATCCCGATATGCTGGAACAATGACGGTTTAAATCTTATCCTCAGTGCTGCTTTCTCCCTGGCACAGTGTTTCTGTCAATGTACAAACACATGTTCACATTTGATAAATGTACAAGACAATGAGCAATTAACTCTTGTCAACAATAGTTCTTTTACCGGTTCCATGATGCAGTGCGCACTAGGATATACAAAGCGTACCTTACTCCTTAAACTTTTTAGCCAAAGAGAAGAGCTGGAGAGAGAAATGGACATCCTCAGTTTCAAAAGTGACACAAGACTCGGTTGTAAAGTATAACTTAGTAGATTCAGGTATATAGAATTGTTAAAACCTCACAAGTACTTTTACTTACATTATCTTTTTCTGGATGGCATACTTTAACCCAAAGTATATGGTCCAGTAACCAGTCAATTGGTTTGTCTTTATGAAACATTAGAAAAAATTCTACCACTAAGTTTAAATCACTTGCTTTGAAAAGTTTACCTGAAAGGAAGCATAAATACATTTAGTCATTTTGATGTTGAAGACAGGTTTTTCCATCTGGCACAGATTGCCACCTGTGTGATGGAGTCTGCATAGATTGCCACCTGTGTGATGGAGTCTGCATAGATTGCCACCTGTGTGATGGAGTCTGCATAGATAGCTACCTCTGTGATGGAGAACAGTTTCTTCCACCTGGACCAGATTCCTTCATTGATTATGACACTTTATAACATCAAGAACAATCAGCTTTGGTATGCACCTCATATCCAGACACAAATAACATATCAACTCTATCGAAGTTAGCCATAAAAAGTAAGGCCAAGTTTGCAGCCATCTCCAATCACATCAACTCTATCAAAGTCAGCCATCAAAAGTAAGGCCAAGTTTGCAGCCATCTCCAATCACATCAACTCTATCAAAGTCAGCCATCAAAATTAAGGCCAAGATTGCAGCCATCTCCACTCACATCAACTCTATCAAAGTCAGCCACCATATGTAAGGCCAAGTTTGCAGCCATCTCTACTCAATCAACTCTATTAAAGTCAGCCATCAAAAGTAAGGCCAAGTTTGCAGCCATCTCCACTCACATCAACTCTATCAAAGTCAGCCATCAAAAGTAAGGCCAAGTTTGCCGCCATCTCTACTCAATCAACTCTATTAAAGTCAGCCAAACTGTCAAGGCCATGTCATGTGAGTGTTATGATCAAAGCAACCTATATCACTGACGTGAAGCGTTATGTGATACTGATCATAGTTTCTCTCTCAGTAAGTGTCCAGGAATCAATGACATTCAAGTTCAAGATCAGCAATTTTTAGGACATTGAAACGGAGACAACATTATTGTTGACCTGTAGTGTTACAGAAAATCTGAAAGTAAACTTGATATTGTCCCTGCAGGGTAATCAGATCTCCCTTTGTCATTATCTTGTCATGGAAGTACACTTTCTGGATCATAATAAAAATAAGGCATCAGAAATATGTAAGTATGAAATACTGTCAGCTGCATTTTGTCAGACAAGCATTGATCATTCTAGATACTTAAGATACTTAAGCATTTTTTTTTACTGTTCAAAACCACTGTTGACACACATCAAATTTGAGAGTATCAAAATTTCCTTGCTGGCTGCACATGATCAGTTCTGTCATTCTGATTGGTAGCTATGACTTCATGTGTATCAATCTTTGAAACTGATTAGAAAATGAATGGTCAAATCATTTCCATAATTACTGTGTTTATGCATCAGAATTACAGTTATCCTGTTTAATTAAATGAAAAAAAAACACTTGTTTATTTTCATCATGTTTCAAAGTTGGACTTGTCCACCCTAAAAATTGACAGGACATTTTATATAATAAAATATCTGTTATCTCATAAATTGTTAACATTTTGACATTCATCATGTACTGATGTAGTAAACCTCAACACTTGGCTTTGTCTCAAAGTCTGCATCAGCTTCATGACAGTCATCAAAGCTAAAAATGATCAGGACATGATCAGAGGACCTGATGCACAAACACTACACAGGTATTACAGAAATTGCTTTGGTACATACCTATAAACCCTAAAGAAGAAAACTCTAAGATGACCCAATCATCTTGCTTTTGTTGCATTGCAAAATTTTTCATTGTAGTTATGTATCCAGGCTTAGCGATAATGTCATCTTCCAGCTGATAAGCAAAAATAACAAAGAACAGACATTCATGGTTAAAATAAAGTATTTTTTTTACATACATGTGCATGTGGGTGTTTACAAACACACTGTATATGATTCTTCAAGAAAGTAGTGGTCAATTCATAATGTACCACTATATGATTCTTCAAGAAAGTAGTGGTCCATTCATAATGTACCACTATATGATTCTTCAAGAAAGTAGTGGTCCATTCATAATGTACCACTATATGATTCTTCAAGAAAGTAGTGGTCCATTCATAATGTACCACTATATGATTCTTCAAGAAAGTAGTGGTCCATTCATAATGTACCACTATATGATTCTTCAAGAAAGTAGTGGTCCTTTCATAATGTAACACTATATGATTCTTCAAGAAAGTAGTGGTCCATTCATAATGTACCACTATATGATTCTTCAAGAAAGTAGTGGTCCATTCATAATGTACCACTATATGATTCTTCAAGAAAGTAGTGGTCCATTCATAATGTACCACTATATGATTCTTCAAGAAAGTAGTGGTCCATTCATAATGTACCACTATATGATTCTTCAAGAAAGTAGTGGTCCATTCATAATGTACCACTATATGATTCTTCAAGAAAGTAGTGGTCCATTCATAATGTACCACTATATGATTCTTCAAGAAAGTAGTGGTCCATTCATAATGTACCACATGACAAAGTACCAGTACTTCAGTTGAAAAAATTATTTCCATTGAAATTCATTTAAAACGATGTATTCATATTTAATATAATGGTTGGCAGTGTCATTATGGCAATACTTATTAATGAAGGATAGTATTGAAATTTTTATCATGTAGTATGTACAGCTATCCCATAGTCAATGAAGATGCAAAGTTTGAATGCTGTGGATTTCCTGACAAATTGACAACACCTCTCAGTTTTTGTCATGAGGCTGACGTGTCAAGTCATCTACAGTATATATAGGATATTTGATATTGCATCCCTAAGATCCAGTTCTTCAACATTAGGTGATAAAATCTGTATCAAGGCTGTAAAGATTAATGTTTCCTGGCTATTAAAGTGGACGTTGCCCAGTCTTTAACCCTTAAAAATGACAAAACTGATGTCACATGTAGCAAATGTTTGTATCAGAGTGGAGTTTTAGATTGAAACGGAGTGCAGGAAAAAGGTAATAAAATTATCCAGTTTAGTGTTTTAATACTAGTCCGCAGTCTAGGGATAAATTTTAGTTACTAGACTATGACCTTGAACTAACCCCTGTTATTCCGATTGTTTCATTCACTTTCACTTGTCGCATATGGAGCTAGCTGCTTACTGCGCTTTGAAAAATGCGACGGTAAGTAATATACACAACTTGCGTTGCAGTCAACAACAAAAACACTCTTAGCGTAAGTTTATGCTTTAACCCTTTGAACCCGGCTGGGACAGAAATGTCCGATGATGTCATAGAGTACCAGGGGGTCAGGGTGCAAAGGGTTAAAGGTCTGGTGAAATCATCCCGTTCTTGTGACTGAACATCTTCCAGGGGGGCACTATTATTACACTTGCAACAGAATTGCAACCTAAAAGTACACGCCAGTGTTAATTTTTTTGATATTTCTATGCACGGTTTTTATCGGGTCATTTTTATGTAAAAAATGTGAAAGAGGCTCCCCACCTAACTATCCAAAATGTTTTTGTGTCGAGTTTGTGTTTGATTCTTTTCAAATATGTGTTCCTACATTCTTATCCAATTGTTTGTGTTAATAAAAATGTTTGTTTCGCTTTGGATATTTGTAGAGAAGTTTGGGTTAGTGTGTACGGTAAGCTTTCCCCACACAAACAAAACATTACCGTAAGCTTTCCACACACAAACAAAACATTATGGTAAGCTTTCCCCACACAAACAAAACATTAGTGTGTACGGTAAGCTTTCCCCACACAAACAAAACATTACCGTACACACTAATCTAAACTTCCCTACAAATAGAGATGCTTTCTCTTTGTCAAATTCGTTTTGATATGTTCTTTGCTCAGTTTTATAGATATCATTTACTCGTTTCATATGGCCAGTTGGTGAGTTTTGTTTGGAAGCCAGTAAAGTAGTACGTTGGCTAATACAAAATTATTGCAGTTATGAGTTTTGCCTGTCGCAACTTGACAGTGACACTATCTTGTAAAGCTTGTAGTTGGCATAATCAAGCAACAGCTACAACAATAAAATGTCCCTGTCAACAAATCGGATACATCAGAAATTGGAAGACAGACATTGGCGTCATGGTTACTGCATGATAAATCATTTTCTGGACTTGAATCAGTGTCTTCTGCGGTCATTTCAGACGCTTGGTCAGAGATTGGATTCTCTGATTTGAAATTTAACCAATAACTCAGGTATCTGTCACCAACGACATCATAAGTTGAGTATGCAACATGTGGTTTTAGTGTAAATATTGAAAGTCTGCATTCTGGCACATGTAAGTGAAAGCAAACAGACATTCAGCATTCAAATAGTGCTGTCTGTGATGCAAACTCTGACATTCAGCATTCAAATAGTGCTGTCTGTGATGCAAACTCTGACATTTAGCATTCAAATAGTGCTGTCTGTGATGCAAACTCTGACATTTCCATTCATATAGTGCTGTCTGTGATGCAAACTCTGACATTTAGCATTCAAATACTGCTGTCTGTGATGCAAACTGTGACATTTAGCATTCAAATAGTGCTGTCTGTGATGCAAACTCTGACATTCAGCATTCAAATAGTGCTGTCTGTGATGCAAACTGTGACATTTAGCATTCAAATAGTGCTGTCTGTGATGCAAACTGTGACATTCAGCATTCAAATAGTGCTGTCTGTGATGCAAACTGTGACATTTAGCATTCATATAGTGCTGTCTGTGATGCAAACTGTGACATTCAGCATTCAAATAGTGCTGTCTGTGATGCAAACTGTGACATTCAGCATTCAAATAGTGCTGTCTGTGATGCAAACTGTGACATTTAGCATTCAAATAGTGCTGTCTGTGATGCAAACTGTGACATTTAGCATTCATATAGTGCTGTCTGTGATGCAAACTGTGACATTTAGCATTCAAATAGTGCTGTCTGTGATGCAAACTCTGACATTTAGCATTCAAAATAGTGCTGTCTGTGATGCAAACTCTGACATTTAGCACTCCAATAGTGCTGTCTGTGATGCAAACTGTGACATTCAGCATTCAAATAGTGCTGTCTGTGATGCAAACTGTGACATTCAGCATTCAAATAGTGCTGTCTGTGATGCAAACTGTGACATTCAGCATTCAAATAGTGCTGTCTGTAATGCAAACTCTGAAAGATTGAAGTCAAAATCCAGCATACATGTAGCTCATGAAATGAAAAGATTTTGATACACTGCGTTAGATATCACCAGTACTTTAATGTTGATCCTCTTTTTCTCATTGGAATTCATTCATATTTTTGAAGTACTTGCAAATAGCACTCACCTGGACATAAAAAGTTCCTTTTGTTTGTGCATACATCATGAGAAAGGAAAAATCTAAATTTTGTTTTGTTCTCCATCTGTGAAAATAAGATAAAAAGTTATCTTACTAATTTTTGTAAGACAAGCCATGGACCAACATAGATACAACCATGCAGATAGCAACATCTTTACATGAAATATGTAAATTGAGAGATAAAAAGATGATATCACTTAATGCCTAATGCAGTAGGCCACTCAAGATGGCTACAATCGGCTCACTGATAAGCTTATGTCACTGCAGTAAATACAAATTTTTTTCTTGACTGCATTTGTAACTGTGATTGCAGTCCTGTGATGCTTGTGATCACATCATCACACATCACAGCCCAACTTCAATAGTTTTCGCTTTGATCAAGATTTGCAAGCAATAAAGTCATAAAGTTACTGAATGGGTTTAAAAATTGAAAATACATTAAACCACAATATGTTTTTGTTTGGGATAAACATGACACACTGCTAAATAACATCTGCTGCACGTGCACTGACAGGCACAATGACGTTTGTCAAGAGTCCCACTGCGGCACAAAGTACGTTGCAGTGCGCTGAGTTGTCTGGCTCTGTGAGATGCCACACATGTAGCTAGCAAAGCCATCAACACCTGTGACAACGAGGAGTATTTTAAAAATATCTTCATCAAAAACCCATCTACTAAGAAAAGTACTAGTTAACTGTCACTTTGTTGGAATTACACAGCTGTACAAACATATGGACTCAGCCCTTTCTATGATATTTATACCGTATTTATGGTTTATGGAATAAGTGTCAAAATAAACCTGCCATTATCACAGTCAAGACAAACTTTATAAGTTGCATGAGAAACGTTTGTGTTGTACAAAAAAGCAGCGAATCCAGCATGCAAAACTTCTCTCACTGCCACTCACTGGTTAATGCAATACATGAGTTCTTTGGAAGAAGGGTTATATATAGTAAGGGACCGTTCAGTTTTTACGGCTGGGGGGGGCCGGCAAAATCCAGGGGGGGGTCATCATAATTTTGGAATCCAAGAAGGGGGGGTCATCACTTTTTCACTGGTAGAAAAGGGGGGGTCACCACATTTTCAAAAACATAATACCTACAATAAAGTCCACTTTATGCCATGGCCATGATTGACCCTCTTTACCGGCGGGCCGCCTTCGGCGGCCCAATACAATAAATATACTTTATGTATTACCCATGACCCTCTTAGCGGGCAGACGCCTTTGGCGGCCCACTCCAATTAGGTTTACTTTATGCAATGGCCATGATCGACCCTCTGTACCGGCGGGCCGCCTGCGGCGGCCCACTACAATAAATTGACTTATTGTAATACCCCATGACCATCTTAACGGCCGGACGCCTTCAGCGGCCCTGTTCAGTAAAGTTTACTTCATGCAATGGCCATGATCGACCCTCTTTTACCAGTGGGCCACCTTTGGTTGCCCACTAGAATAAAGTTGACTTTACGTAATGGCCCATGACCCTCTTAACCGGAGGGCTGCCTTTGGCGAACCACTCCAATAAAGTTTACTTTATACAATGTCCATGGACATAAGTGTCTATGGAAATGAAGTTAAAAATTGCCTTACAGTCGTCCTAATTAACAGACGTTTGCATGGATGTGGCTGAGAAGCTTGTGCACTGGCATCTCTGCTACACGAATAAAGTGCGCCGCGTACCAGAGTTCAAATCCAAACCGTGCGGGTAAATTTGACATATGGGTTTTGGTTATTTTTCAGTGGGGGGGGGGGGGTCATCAAATTTTTTTGTCTGACAAAGGGGGGGGTCATCATTTTTTCGCGAAAAATGCAGGGGGGGTCATCATTTTTTTGAACACCGGCGACAAGATTTTGCCGGCCCCCCCCCCCCCGGCCGTAAAAACTGAACGGTCCCTAAGTTGTATTTGTCTAATCAGTGTGACATCACTTTCCTGTACTGCCCTTGTACCTCTATGGTACATGTATCTGTCACAGGCTATGATTCATCTATTCTTTTCATGTAAATCTAACAATGTGAAGTCTTTCAATCATGGCATCAGCAGAGCACAGAAATCAATTATAATTGACATGATCTATGCTGCGATTAGATACCTAATGGTTTTAGGGAGGGAAATGATCCTAACAGAACCACTAGTAATATGATTTGCAGCTGTTGCAGCTGTCTGGTTGAGCTGTGACTGATATTCATTGTCAGAATGCACTCAAATTTTAATACCAACTAGGTCCTGATTTGCATACAGACTACCGGTCTTTGAACATCTAGTGTATTTGATCACATCACTACTCAGGTAAATTATACTAAGGTTCCCTGTCATGTTGCAGGGGTTCCCTTGGATGTGTAGACGAAATCATATATTATGAATGTTTCCAATGGTACAAGGGTTTCAAGCCATGTATCTATGTTCCAATACCTTAGCAAAAACACCAACATTCATTCATCAACATATGCTACGAAGCAAGTAAAATAAAACTTCAGAAATCCAAATGTTTTAAAATATTTTCCAAAAGATTTGTGTTCATTGATACATACTTATTAAATGCATACTTGTTGTTAAAATTTATTTATTTATTTGCCTAATCTTATTTGTCTTTTATTGAGATCTTAAACAGGAACTTCCCCTAAGTATAAAAGCCGGATTATCATAAATTTATGTAAATGTGAAAAAGCCACACTACTCATTTGATGATGATGTGTTTGGTCCCAGAATCCCATAATTTTGCCATGTTTCAGGCATTCATTGTCACTGACTCTTGCATATGATGTCTGTGAATATATATTGATAAACTTGAGGTGAAAATAAACTGCAAAAATGTTCCGTTTTTGTCAGAGAACACATATATTTCAAAATGTGTTCTCTGTACAGTGATTTGACCCCTATTTGCATATGTCATGAAAGTGCCCATCATGATTACTCAAATTTATCATACGGTCAAAGCGATGCTATGAGAATTCAAAAACTCCCGCCCAGTGTATGTAAATGGCTGTGTCATCAGTAATCCCCTTTTGTGTGCCCACGGTTCGGTAACTCCCGTTTAATGGGATTAGGATTTCCATACAGCCTATACTTGCTTTGTTGGAATGCTATTAAGGTGGTTGGAAAGGCTATTTTGGCACCAATTCTTTTCTCAGAGTTAATGTCAAGTTTCAAGTGTTAGAATCAAGATATTTACTTCAAATTTTCAGGATAACTCCCTTACTTAATACTTTCTCCAAAGAATATAAAAATTGTATATTTGCAGCCATGATTTTGAAATATGACACCAGTAAATATTAAATTTAATTTTTCATATTTTTTTACATATTTGAATTTCATAATAATTGGATAGTATTAATATTACCAAATTAGTTATAAATATGTTGACACTATTTATTGTAAGATTTGTACGGCAGGATTTGTAAATAAAATTGTTTTTATGATTTTACATGGGTTTATATATCAAAAAATTATTAAAAATTCTTTCAAATTTCAAAATGTGATTTTTCAAAAAGTACTTCAAATACAAGAAAATTGTGCCGTACAAATCTTATCTGTAACCTTGTTAATAGGCTGTAAAAATTCCATGTCCATATCTCATTTCAAAGTTGGATTAAATTGGTATACAAATATGTAGGAGGAAACTGTTATTCTGTCAAAAATGTTGAAAACAAGCCATATTTGCACCCCTCTTTTGAAGTCATAGAGCAGTTTTTTTTGGTTAATCTCACTTTTGACACCTCTTTGACACTCAAAGAATCTAAAAATGCATTTACAATAGCAGTCACTCACTCTGAATGCCAGCACCACCTTGTCAAACTTTCCTGAAAAACAGCAAATAATGACTTTCCTTTTCAAACATTTTATTAAAAGCTAGGGGACCTGTACCATAGTTAATACACTAAGGACTCCCCAACTTCTTCTTATTTGGTCAGTTTTTCAGAAGTTTTAACAGGCTATAACTCTGCAATGCCTTTGTGCCCAAAAGTCTAGTTTTTTTCATTCCACAGAGAATGTTGACTACTTTTATATTTTAATAGTTCTGTTGAAATTTATACCTGACGCTCTAGCCTTTCCAACCACCTTAACAAGGTCTGAGTGATCAGAAATATGATTTTGAAAGTCATCTGAATGTATTGTAAAAAGCTTATTAAGCACCTGATGGAAAATTAATTAATTGTACAAAGTGACTGCCACTGGATGCTATAAAAAGTTCAAATGGCCTCTAGGGAGGATACAGTGTACAACCCCCATCAGAAGGTGTATATTTAGCCTCTAAAGGTCTCCACTACCTGATGATGGCCCTCATTGATAGTCAGAATCATTTAGTTTAGCCTCTAAAGGTCTCCACTACCTGATGATGGCCCTCATTGATAGTCAGAATCATTTAGTTTGTAGATGAGTATTGTTCTGCCTGATGATTATGACAGTAATGAGAGCCCTGGGAGACAGAACTCATGTCCATAAATTAAACCTGTAGGAATGGATTGCTGATATAGCTAAAATATTAATGACAATGCATACTATTCCAATTGCTGGCACTGTGTCACAGATGTGTGGGTGTAAATTGACAAAATAACTCTTAATATGCTAAAAAAAACTTACTTGACTCTGTCTTTTGGGTCGCCAAATGTTTCCTTGACATTATCCAAATCAGGATAATAGTTAGCTGGAGGTGAGATCACTTCAATAAGCCCAGCATCCACTTCAATAGAAAATCTGTCATGCGAAAACAAAGTATCTTAGTACTGTGAGGCTATGATATGACATATGCAGTGTGTATTCTTTAAATGTGTGGTGTTGCTATAGTAGTCAACAAATGTCTAGCCTGAAAGTGGCCTGTAATAATTTTGCCAGTTGGTTTAGTTTTGACCACATGCCATCATGTTAGCATAAGCGACAATTTTGTCATTAGAAACATTCTAACTTTACTGAAAACTGCATTGTAAGTAGAATTTACGTAACGTATGTGGGAAAGTGGTGATTACCTATGTTAGTGTTTATTAATATCCCTATTTCATTTCAGCTTTTAGACCAAATCCTAATTTTATTTGCATTTTTTTGGTGTGATTTTATAGCTTGCTCAAAATTAGAACTGTCCATGAAAATGTCATATGTATATGCTAAAATTAGAGTTGTGTCTATAAAATCAGAGCTTTGGGGGGCACATATGGGTCACTATACAATGAATGGATTGAAGCATGAAATAACTTAATGTGGCATTGCGTACGCCATCAATTTGCATTCTGACCGATACAGAAGTTTTCGTTCACAAATTCATCTAGATGGTACAATGAAAAAGTGAAAGTCATAGGCACATAATTGGTAACAGATATGAGTAAATGTCAATGCCGGGGAACAGAACAGAAATAAGTTAGAATATTTACTCAGTTCAGTTACTTACTTTTCCTTGATTTCTTCTGCTTGTTTTGTAACATACTGTAAATCTGTCTGTAATAGAAAGTAGAAAATACCCTTTTTTGACAAATACTGAAAATCTTACTTTTTAAAATTTATCTTTTAAAATTTACTTTGTAAATTCACAGTTGACAATAAGAAAGCATGACATGATATGCTACTCAGTATGAAATCTAAGCAGTTCAATTTAAACTCCACACATTTTTGTTTATGCTAATGTTGCACCGTGTGGTTTTATTAAAGACAGTCATCCACTCTATGGTCTGCCATTTATAGTACATGTATGGATACCACTTGATTTCTCATTTTTTGATAAAGATGGGAAATCTGACGTAAAGATGACATGATCACTTTTCACATCCACAACAAAGTCTCATTCTCCCCTATACACACTGCCTATCTCAGAGTATATACATGATGATCTGCAATTTGATAACTATCCCTTGAAATTTCAATATTATCGTGTGATTGTTGAAAGTTTAGCAAGTGTAGTGAAATTTGGATTCCAAAACTGTAGCAGACAGGGTTCAATATATTACCCCTAGCCTACTGACCTGGGTCTTGTAAATTTACGAAATGACCAGTAAAACTTTTTTTCAGGTAGTTCAAGGGAATAGTAATTTTCTGATGGGTATCAAGTGTTTTTGCATGTATCAAAAAAGCGACCTAACGGCCGATATAGCTCCGCTGTGTTTATGTAGTGAATAACTATTTTTGATACATGTTGATGAAGAAGGTAGAAATCTTTGATAGCTCATTTCAGAGGTGGCTAAAATAGCTGAAAAAATACACAATTGAAGATTTCATCATAATTTGAATATATTACATTGGATCATCCCTAGGAACATGTCAACCAAAGCTATCTGACGAGAAGTTTTTGAAAATAAATTTTTTTGACCAAAAATGGCAAAAATTGCCCCCAAAAATAAAAATACGCAATTATTCGGTTTGCTCAGATTTGATCAGAATTGGTATATACCCAGTGTTCTCCCTGAATAAGGTAACAGGGGCGTGGCGCCCTCTTGTAAATTCCGAGCGCCCCTTGCCTGAGAAATGAAAAAGATTTATCTTTTTTGAAACATAAAACAATAAAATGTACGGGAAAAAAAGTTGACAGTGATTTACAAGCAAAATGCGAGCGTGAGCCTCGATCCTGCAGACTGCAAACGTAATTCTCATCGATCTTGCAAATCTCGCGAGTTTGTGATGTCATCCGAGATCATAAGCCCATGTGCAACTCATCGAAGGCAGCCATATTTGCATGGCTCAGTCCGCAACGTTACGTTAGCCACCATACCACGGTCCCTCCATTGGGACCGTGCATTAGGTAACCGGCTTAGCTGAGTAAACATGGCAAGGAGCTTGAGGGTAACCAAGGACAGCAGAGTACACTGAAGTTTTATAGGAGGTTAGAATTTCGTTTGTGTATTCCTTCCCAAAGCAAACAACCTAATGTTAGGCTCGGTCGGACGTGTATGAGGATGAGAACACGTGAGTGTTACGGTGATAATTTTGACATCGATGATAAATGTATGTCTCTAGACTCGCTATGTTTTCGTTTTCAAAAAATGTAATCTTCATTGAAATCCGTGAACTGTAATAAAAGTTATGGAACAGTGTTTCAGATCTCTTTTCCTTTGAGTTTTTTATACGAAAAAAAAATGCTCCGCAAGCCTGAGTTTTATATATTATAGTCACCGTGATAATTTTGACATCGATGAATAAATGTATGTCTCTCGCTATGTTTTCGTTTTCAAAAAATGTAATCTTCATAATTGAAATCAGTGAACTGTAATAAAAGTTATGAAACCCTGTCTCAGATCTCCTTTCCTTAAGAGTTTTTATACGAAAAAAATCTGAAAAAAATACTCCCCAAGTGCCACCAAATAACACCATTTTAATCTCTGTCTTTCAAAAGCTCCAAGGGCAGGAGGGGGGACACCCCCCTCCTGACCTCCCCCCGCGACCGCTAAAGCGGTCGCTTGTGGTGCTTCGCACCACGTCTTCGCCCTCTTCTAAAAAATCCTGGGGAGAACACTGTATACCAGTATGGGTACCAAAGATCAACAATACATATTGTTCCTATCTGTTCAGTGCAGGAAAATTCTACGTTGATGTTATGACAATGATTTCTGCACAGTACAACCAGAAAAACAACAAGAAATATTTAAACCAGCAAAAAAGGAATGACAAAAGTAAATAAGGTCTGAAACTTTAGATAGTGGATGTCAACTTTAGCAACATGCACAGCAGAAACAGTTAGTCCCTCTTAGTTGGACCATAGACAGTCTTCCCCCCCTCTACTGTCTATGGTTTGATCTGGTCTGTTAATATGTAACAGTTCATAAACAATGACAGGAAATGACTCAAGCCTGTTTCAGACACTGGCCATCACTCCTGCACATTTGCAGGATTTCGCTTTTTCTTACCTCATTTGCACATTTTTGACACTGACAAGTTCATTTGAACAAATTCACATCTCAACCCCTGCATCTACCTGTACACCAAATACTGAGATGGTAGCTTTGGCGGTATGGGAGCCTTTGTGTGTGACGGACATACATCCGCACATACCCACAAATATACAGACATACAGACGCCACTAGACTCTTCATATAAGCTCTTTTTGGTATTTATATACCAAACCAAATATGAGCTAAAATTGCACATTTCATCATAATTTCAAAATATCACATTTAGTTCATCTGTAGGAACCTGCATATCAAATTTCAAAGCTATCACACCAGTACTAGTACTTTTTGAGAAACACATTTTTTGACCAAAAATGGAAAAAATTGCCCTAAATACAAAATTGCAGATTTCGTCATTATTTCAATAAATATGATTTAGTTCATCTATAGGAACCTGTATACCAAATTTCAAAGCTATCAGATGAGTAGTTTCGGAAATACACATTTTTTTACCAAAAATGGCAAAAATTGCCCCAAAAATACAAAATTACAGATTTCATCAGAAATTCAATATATATTACTTAGTTTATCTGTAGAAACCTGTATATAAAATTTCAAAGCTATTAGACCAGTACCTTTTGAAAAACACATTTATTGACGAAAAATGGAAAAAATTGCCCCAAAAATTCAAAATTGCAGATTTCATCATACTTTTAATAAATATCATTAAGTTCATCTATAGAAACCTGTATACCAAAGTTCAAAGCTATCAGATGAGTATTTTTGGAAATACATATTTTTTTACCAAAAATGGCAAAAATTACCCCAAAAATACAAAATTGCAGATTTCATCAGAAATTCAATACATATTATTTAGTTCTTCTATAGCAACCTGTATTCCAAATTTCAATCAGACAAGCACTTTTTTAGAAACACATTTTTTGACCAAAATGGCAAAAATTGCCTTAAAAATGCAAATTTACATATTTCTGCAAAATTTGAACAATCTGAAATAAATCATCCCTAGGGACCTATGTAACAAATATCAAAGCAAATCTGACTGGTAGTTTTGAAGAAGAAGATTTTTAAAGATTTTTTTACCAAAAACAACAAAAATTGCCTTAAAAATACAAATATACAAAATTCACCATGATTTGAACAAATGTTACTGAAGTTACCCTAAGTAAACTGCATATGAAATTTCAAAGCAATCAGACAAGCAGTTTCAGAGAAGAAGATTTTTTTACCAAAAACAGCAAAAAATGCCCCAAAAATACAAATATGCAAATTTCACCACGATTTGAATAAACTTAAGTAAAGTCACCCCAAGTGAACTGCATATAAAATTTCAAAGCAATCGGACTTGCGGTTTCAGAGGAGAAGGCAATTGTTGACAGACAACGGACAACGACAGAAAATCAACCTATTTGATAAGCTCTGCGTTGCTGACAGTGGAGCTAAAAAATAGTAGTGTTGGTCATATTTGCATAGTTTAGCAATTTCTGTATTAACTCATTATTGACAAGTTAGAATATGAAAACAAATTATAATATGCTTAGCTAGAATCCGGCAATCTGATTTGCTGGAGCCAGGGTATATATTCTCAACAAGAAGACCTGCGCCCCGCATAACATTTTTGAGCTTGCGCAAAATTTTGAACTCCAGCTTTAGAGCTAAATGCACCAGTTGAACAAGTCTAGGGCTTGAGATTGATTTTGATTGTTGAATTTTAGTGTGGTGCAGCTCGATGAACCAACAAATGAAGAGTTTGTATAAGTAGCGATGGCAATGTAACAACAATATAATCTTTTAATTGTTTTTTGAGCATTTTTCAAGTAAAATTCCTCAAGTTCGATGTGCAAATGCGATATTGATGCGTTACTGTAATGTATGGAATCAACTGTTCATGCGCGTGCATTCTGAAACATTCTTTTTTGAGTTGTGTTAAGGCTGGGCTCCTGAGCCCTTGTCCCAACTTTGTGTCCTAAATAATGACATCATCCACTCGTATTTAACTTTAACATATTATAATGAGGTTATTAATGGTGCGCTCAGGTATTTTGTTGCCGATATAAGACCTCTGGGGTGAACACTAGCATATTTGGGTGAAATAATCACCTCACTTCGCTTGGTGATTATTTCCCACCGAATACGCTAAATTTCACCACAGAGGTCTTATATCAGCAACCAAATACCCATGCTTGCCGTTTATAACCTCTAATTATATGTTTACCTAGTCATCCATGTGAATTATTGACATATTTATTTTCAAATAAGTAATGGTCACTGCCCATACTGAGAACTGACTTAAAAGATAGTTGTAAAAAAAAATGCCTTTTGCTATGGTGAGGCCTTGAATTAATAACTCGCTTTGTAGCTTGATTTGGCTTGTAACAATCTTAAGCATCTTTTATCTGTTGCTGTTACTTTAGGTCAAGTTGATTCAGATCAATAGAGCACAATGTGTCCCATACGTAAGTAACATATTACCGGTATACATGTAATTGATCTGATATGACAAAAATGATGATTTTGTAAAATTTTCCATCTTGAGTAAACATAAAATGATGTCATAAAATTCTTGTAGTATTAAATAAGACTACAGCAGTAATAGTTTCAGGTCCTACTGGCTATAAACAGTTTTTAGAAACTACTCTGACAATCCAAGATCATGTGATTTGTGACTATGAGTTTCAAAAAAATGTTGTTGCTCAATATTGTTACTTGTCAAATCAAGATACAAAGTGAGTTATTAACAAGCGACCTAGCGGCCGATATAGCTCCGCTGTGTTTATGTAGAGAATAACTATTTTTGACACATGTTGATGAAGAAGGTGGAAATCTTTGATAGCTCAATGCAGTGGCCGAAAAAAGTGCTAAAATAGCTGCAATAATACACAAGAGAAGATTTCATTGTACTTTGAATATATCACATTGGATCATCCCTAAGAACATGTCAACCAAAGCTATCTGATGAGTAGTTTTTTGGAGAATAAAATTTTCTGACCAAAAATGGCAACAATTGCCCCAAAAAATAAAAATTGCAGATTTCATCATAATTTCAATAAATATTATTGAGTTCATCTATAGAAATCTCTATACCAAATTTCAAAGCTATCAGATGAGTAGTTTTGGAAATACACATTTTTTGACCAAAAATGGCAAAAATTGCCCCAAAAATACAAAATTACAGATTTCATCGGAAATTCAATATATATTACTTAGCTCATCTGTAGAAACCTGTATACCAAATTTCAAAGCTATCAGACCAGTACTTTTTGAGAAACACATTTTTTGACCAAAAATGGCAAAAATTGCCCTAAAATTACAAAATTGCAGATTTCATCATAATTTCAATAAATATCATTGAGGTGATCTGTAGGAACCTGTATACCAAATTGCAAAGCTATCAGATGAGTAGTTTTGGAAATACACATTTTTTGACCAAAAGTGGCAAAAATTGCCCCAAAAATACAAAATTGCAGATTTCATCATAATTTCAATAAATATCATTTAGTTCATCTGTAGGAACCTGTATACCAAGTTTCAAAGCTATCAGATGAGTAGTTTTGGAAATACACATTTTTTGACCAAAAATGGCAAAAATTGGCCCAAAAATACAAAATTACAGATTTCATCAGAAATTCAATATATATTACTTAGTTCATCTATAGAAACCTGTATGCCAAATTTCAAAACTATCAGACCAGTACTTTTTGAGAATTACATTTTTTGACCAAAAATCGCAAAAATTGCCTTAAAATGCAAATTTGCATATTTCTGCACAATTTGAACAAATCTGAAATAGATCATCCCTAGGGACATATGTACCAAATATCAAAGCTATCTGACTGGTAGTTTTGAAGAAGAAGATTTTTAAAGATTTTTTTACCAAAAATGACAAAAATTGCCTTAAAAATACAAATATGCAAATTTCACCACGATTTGAACAAATCTGTCTGAAGTCACCCTAAGTAAACTGCATATCAAATTTCAAAGCAATCAGACAAGCGGTTTCAGAGAAGAAGATTTTTTTAACAAAAACACCAAAAAATGCCCCAAAAATACAAATATGCAAATTTCACTACGATTTGAAAAAATTTTAGTGAGGTCACTTCAAGTGAGCTGCATATAAAATTTCAAAGCAATTGGACTTGCGGTTTCAGAGGAGAAGGCAATTGTTGACGGACGACGACGGATGACGACGACGACGGAAAATCAACCTATTTGATAAGCTCCGCGTCGCTGACAGCGGAGCTAACAAATGCATTAACCTTTACACAGCAGGGCTCGACATAAGCGCTAGCCCACTAGCCCGAGGCTAGTAAATTTTCGAGAGGACTAGTAAAAATGTCTTCAGAGGTAGTCCTGCGGACTAGTGCAATTTTTCCGTACGTTTTAAATGGTTCAATCTTAGCTCGGTTTCGAAAAGTTTATCGCTACAAAACTAATGGGACTTCGAAAACATCGGAACCATCCGTCCCGGGCATCCGTCGGTAAATCTTTCGGAAACACGATTAGTTACACAAATCAAATGCCGTGCCACACATTTGATAAGAATGAACCAAGCCTCGATCATTTAAAAATAAACTAATTTTTACCCAAACAATATGGACAGTGAAACAGTGAAGCAAACTTTATTGATCACCAACTTAAAAATGAAACAGTTTACCTGCTACGGAGAATCAAATTGTACATGCCAGTATTGCACTATATATGGCTCAAAGCACACAACGCTGAGTATCAAACGGGATTGTCTGCACGTGTATTTTGGACTACTTGAAGCTCATCACTTCACTAAACACATGAGCAACTCCACAATTTTGTTGAAATACTGTATCCTTGCCTTTCAAAGAAGCATTTTTCCCAAGAATTCTTTAGGGGCATTCTCAAAAACACAATCGGATCGTTCGTAGCCAGCTTGACCTTGCCTTAGAATGGCTCCACATGCTCAACTCCATATATAGTCAAGACCCCCTAGTATGGTTTTAGCTGATCTTAAAAAGAGCCATCTAGCTTGCTAAAACAGTGCTTTGCAAGTTGCTAGCCACTGCTTGCACAGGTGAGAGAGTTCCTCCCAGATGCTAATTTGGTGCTGGCAACTTATTGTTTTGCCATTTTAGTGGAAAAGTATAAATTATTGGGGCAATAATAGTGAAGTGAACCTTATAACAGTAGTGAAAAAACCAACATTGAATGGGTGTATCAGACTGTTGTGTCCAATCAGTTCTAGGAGTCATTGGTTATTTTTGTTCTGAGCACATTTTCTTACCAGTAACTGGTAAAAACTCATAAAAGATACAAGTACATGATATGGTAAAATGAAATTTTTTACTATAAAAAAAAAAAGTTTTCACAAACCATTATTATAAATGAGAGCTCCTCCCCACAAGCATGGTTAATTTAAAAATGTATTGTGATATATTTGTCAAAAATATGAAGGCACTCCACAGGAACATTTGTGACTGGCTGATAAAATTTCAGTTCTGGAGAAACAAAAGCCGAGACTCAGCCTTGCCATGAACAAACATGTTCTTTGCAAATTAGTGGTGCACTACCTGAGCTATGAAGGATTTTCCAACAAATTCATCCCTACCTCTGATTTTATTCTTGACGGCAATAGGCTATTTTCATGACCTCTCCTCCTACACATTACATTTCATTCAGGTTATTTTAGTGGTTTATATATGATTCAAAGTTAAACACTTTGCAGTACGCAAATGTGCTAGTCTTGCATGAAAGTTAGTTACTGAGTTCAAAAACCTTTGTGACAAAAAGTATGAGGACAAAATGTACTCCTCTTTACAACATGAGAGCAACATTTGGCTTTGCTTGAGCAGGACTAGTACCGGTAGATTCATTTAGGACTACTAAAAATAAACTGCTACTAGTCCTCCGGGCTGGTGGATGATTTGACCTTGTGTCGAGCCCTGCACAGTGACATGTATCCTTTACGTCAGGTCCACATGTAAGTCTGGACATTAACTATAATTCTTTTGAAAATAAAAATAATGTCAACAATATACATTTTTGATGACTAGGTAAACACAAATAATTTCTTTTTTCTTTTAAGTGTTGAAATATTGAGTTACATACAGAAAATGCTGAAATATGCCAATGTGACCAACACTACTAAAACCATATTTGCTAGGCTGAATGTAAGGTGTTAGTGTAAACTTACCTCTCCAATGAAAACTATGATTACACAATCAAGTTTTTCTTCATCTGACAATCCATCTACCAAAGATTTCAATGTATCAAGTATATAACTTTGTACTTCTCTTTTGATGGTTGGCATGCCAATAACGACAGAGACTGTACACAAAAACAAATATTACAACAAATCACAGCAATTTCAGGACAGATACTATAACTAATGACATTTGTTGATTCAAATTTGCCAGATTACTGTATTTACCATTCAGCTGACTCACAATGTTTTCAGTCCTGATACAGGCTTTGCAGACCAAGACTGTATTGGAAAGGCTGGACCTTTCAGAGGGCATGAATACTGCATAACAAGATCCACAAAACCTGCATTGGGTCTGTACCAGGTTTTCTCATATACTGTTGAATATGTGGTGAAATCCTATTATCAGAGACTGTTTATTTAAAGAAATCTTGTCTTACATGATAAATTTCACACCCATTTTGAGTTGAAATCATTGCATACTTGAAGCTGAGCAATAGGTGACAGCTAAAGTATGATCACTTAAACGTCAAGTAGCCACTTTTATCAGAATAGCCAGGCATGCTTTGAATCTCACAGTGGTTTGTTGACAATTGGAGCATTTGCAGATAGCGAGGTATGTAGCAAGCACAATAAAAGTAGTTTAGTAATGCATGTTAAGACCCATCTCCAGTCAAAGTGTGCCAAAACGTGATACACCAACTTATAACATTAACAATGCCAGCACTCTTCTAATTGTGCTGCATGGGAACTATGTTCTTACCCCCAACTCTTCCTTGAGACATCAGAAAGGCTGGTTGCAGTCCATCTGCGTTTTCCAGGAGATGTGGTAAGTAATGAATTGCTGAGGGCACTTGTAAGGCTTGACCCTCGGCAAGATAGCGATGTAACCTCCTCTTAGTTTCTTCAACTGCAAGAACAACATCACAACAAGTTGACAAAAATGCAGTACACCTTCAAATTTGACTGTGTGTTGACCAGAAACGTTGAAGCTGAAATACATGTAGGTCCCTATTTATGAAATCTACAACACATTTACATTCACTGCTTTCCTTCCATCAGTCTATCACTTTCGCAACAATAATAAATGCACAGAATTTTCAACAGTATGTATCCTGATTCCACAGGGAACAAATATATTGAGATCTGTCATCAAAATTAGCAAAATAGCCACGTACAATTTGGACAAATCATATCTAAATAATCCCTAAAGGACTTGTAAACCAAATATAAGATTAATTTGACTGTGGTTTTGAATGCAACAAGTTGTCAGATGACACTGGACAACGTATGCCGAACAACAGACACCAGACAAACTATCTATTTGATAATCTCTGAGTTGCTGAAAGCATAGGTACATTTGTAATTAGTTTGGCTTGGTTTGTATAAAGATTGTGGAAAGACATTTGTATAAAAGCAAATGTATGATGTAAAATTTAATATCTTAACTGCCTGTGACATGAATAGTGCAGCAAATTCTCTATTTGTATTTGACAGAAAAACATTCATTTTAATTCAGAAGGACCTACTTGTTTGTACTATTATTGAAATTGATCAACTGTAAATAGCTTTGATTGCAACACTGTGGATTGGAAATCCACATCTTTCTGATATCAATGTTACTGGTATGTGCTTTAAATGAAATGTACAAATAAATAACTGATATGCAAATAAAGGCATTATAGAAAGCTGTAAAATAAACTCTGAGGATCTTCCACATGGTTGAATGAGAACCTTATTATTCTGTAAAGGAATTAAATCATGCAATTCAATATTGGTGGGAGGTATTCATAAATATCATACCAACTCGGTACCTGCATGGAAGGCCAAATCCTGAACAATAAAACTAAATTTCCATCTTATTATCTGCATCAAAAAGAACATACAATCGTTGAATATTAATCTTTGGATGATGTGAATGGAAATCTATCTCCAACTGTGGCAATAACTGTTTATTACTCTGAAAAGCTGTGTGATAACAAGTTATCACTCTGTATCTTATCAAGTTTCTAATCAGGTAACATCATACACCTATCACTACATGTATTTCCTGCCAGCGCATTAACACAATTACTGAATATCAAATCTATACAATTACTGGATATCACAACAATTACAACACAATTACTGAATTATAAAGGATATCAAATCTATAAGGATAGAGATAGTCTTGCAGATAATTGTGACAGCCAAATTTCAAAAGCCTTTACAACATACATCTTTAGCTCCACTGTCTATGATATACTCTGACTGAAATTCACACTTCAATGAAGCATAGCTACAAATTAAACTTAATGATATTTAAACTGGTAATGATTTGACCTTAGATCATGGCAATCCTTCACACAACTTACACACACTGACCTTATACATGTGTACTATTTTCTGATACATGCATGCACACTGGTATGCAGTGCCATTAAAGGATACAACAGTGGCAGGGAGATGGTAGAAATGAAAAAGTCCCTGAAACTTTCATTAATATATCTGTACATGAACTTGTGTTGGGGCAAAGTCAAAATATTTATGCTGGATGAATCAAGTCTATGACAATGACATACAAGGCTTGCTGACATCTGGTTTTTATCAACGATTCAGGGACTTAAACTGTACAGCAATGGTTTCACATGAAACATTCATTTTTCATATTGAATTCTACTACAAAATAAATCTGCAATATTAATGTGTTACCTTCCCTGGAAGGTGACCACAGCTTGCTTGCATAGTCAGGACAGCTGGTTTTTCCTGTCTAATAAAATTATATTTAATTTGTGATGGAAGCAGTATGAAACTTTTAGGGAATAACACTTTGATCAAAATGTCACAGTGTTGTTAAGGATTTTAGGTGAAATGTGAGGAATAACATTCCAAATATTGGACATTTGATACTGACCCTTTCCAGATATCTCTGACATTTTATTTTGTCCCTTTCCAGATATCTCTGACATTTTATTTTGTCCCTTTGCAGATATCTCTGAAATTTGATATTGTCCCTTTCCAGATATCTCTGACATTTTATTTTGTCCCTTTCCAGATATCTCTGACATTTGATATTGTCCCTTTCCAGATATCTCTGACATTTTATTTTGTCTCTTTCCAGATATCTCTGACATTTGATATTGTCCCTTTCCAGATATCTCTGACATTTTATTTTGTCCCTTTCCAGATATCTCTGACATTTTATTTGGCTATATAAAAATACTAGTTTATCATACGTTGTTTGAATTCAATATATTACCATTGTGATCACTTTGTTAGCAACTATAGCAAAGAATTTGGTATCAGAAGTATCCCTTTAACGCATAATGGGGAAACAAATACAGTATCAATTACCTGTGTGTAAATAAACACAAAGAGATTACTTTTGTTTTTGCTAATTTGCATATCAGCTTATAAAAATACAGGTTTTTTTCATGTGCAACATGGAATACAGCAATACATATGTAACACTCTCTTTACAGATATCTCTGACATGCAATACTATTATTCTAACATACCTTTTAGTTATGAATATTTGTAACCAAATGTGTGGGTCTGTTAATTCAATTGACATTATCAGCTACTCAGCATTAAATTACAATATGACACTGAGCTACAGTATACCACAAGATTTTGACCAGTTCATGACAGTTATACATATTATAGCATCATTCGAGGTACAGGTCAACACAATATTATTGTATTACTAATCAATTGATATCATTACATGAGGGTGTACACGACAGATGTTTCAAAACTAAAATAAAATCCCAAGGCTTTACATGAATGTATGAAACTACAAGAAAAATACAAAGAACAGATGGTCTGTATGGTATACTGTAAACAATGTGAATGGTAAATTTGCTGTTTCCTGGTGAAAGATGCATGTACATTTTGTAAGCAAAAGAAGTAGCAAATAACACTTTCAAACTTACTGGGGTTTTTTTCTGTTGGATATTGGGACAGATATAGTGGTAGTTGCTGGGCTTTATTCTACTTCAAATCTATATTTGGCTTTTCAGTCTCAAATCTTCAAAATATATAGTGACTCAGAAGGATTCTCTCACAAATTCAACATACCCTGCCACTTCTAGCAATCGACAGTTTCTGAAATACCACTGGTTATAAGAGTGTTTGATTAACAGCCCATCTGTGCTTTCCTATAGCATTACATTCAGAATGAAAGATCACTTTACATGGGGACATGAATGGATAAAAACGTGACTAACAAAGTGCTGCTGACATGTTTCATAAACAAGCGACCTAGCGGCCGATATAGCTCCGCTGTGTTTATGTAGAGAATAACTATTTTTGACATATGCTGATGAAAAAGGTGGAAATCTTTGATAGCTCAATGCAGTGGCCAGAGAAAAGTGGCTAAAATAGCTGCAAAAATACACAATTGAAGATTTCATCATACTTTGAATATATCACATCGGATCATCCCTAAGAACATGTCAACCAAAGCTATCTGATGAGTAGTTTTTTGAGAATAAAATTTTCTGACCAAAAATGGCAACAATTGCCCCCAAAATAAAAATTGCAGATTTCATCATCATTTCAATAAATATCATTTAGTTAATCTATAGAAACCTGTATACCAAATTTCAAAGCTATTAGATGAGTAGTTTTGGAAATACACATTTTTTGACCAAAAATGGCAAAAATTGCCCCAAAATTACAAAATTGCAGATTTCATCATAATTTCAATAAATATCATTAAAGTGATCTGTAGGAACTTGTATACCAAATTGCAAAGCTATCAGATGAGCAGTTTGGAAATACACATTTTTGACCAAAAACGAAAAAAATTGCCCAAAAAGTGCAAAATTGCAGATTTCATCATAATTTCAATAAATATCATTTAGTTCATCTGTACGAACCTGTATACCAAATTTCAAAGCTATCAAATGAGAAGTTTTGGAAATACACATTTTTTAACCAAAAATGGCAAAAATTGCCCCAAAAATATAAAATTACAGATTTCACAATAATTTCAATATATATTACTTAGCTCATCTGTAGAAACCTGTATACCAAATTTCAAAACTATCAGACCAGCACCTTTGAGAAATACATTGTTTGACCAAAAATGGCAAAAATTGCCTTAAAAATGCAAATTTGCATATTTCTGCACAATTTGAACAAATCTGAAATAGATCATCCCTAAGGACATATGTACCAAATATCAAAGCTATCTGACAGGTAGTTTTGAAGAAGAAGATTTTTAAAGATTTTTTTACCAAAAATGACAAAAATTGCCTTAAAAATACAAATATGCAAATTTCACCAAGATTTGAACAAATCTAAATGAGGTCACCCTAAGTAAACTGCATATCAAATTTCAAAGAAATCGGACAGGCGGTTTCAGAGAAGAAGATTTTTTTACCAAAAACAGCAAAAAATGCCCCAAAAATACAAATATGCAAATTTCACCACGATTTGAACAAACTTACGTGAGGTCACCCCAAGTGAACTGCATATAAAATTTCAAAGCAATTGGACTTGCGGTTTCAGAGGAGAAGGCAATTGTTGACGGACGACGACGACGACGACGACGACGGACGACGACGGACGACGACGGAAAATCAACCTATTTGATAAGCTCCGCGTCGCTGACAGCGGAGCTAAAAATTCAGGACTAAGAGTTTTAGAAGAAAGGATTTTTTCACAAAAATGACAAAATCAGCCAAGAAAACATGTTTCATTGTGTTACATGTATCTCTAAATAAGGTCATAGCTGTTGGCAAAAACATCTGTACATAATTAGACAAAGATAAATTTGTTTATCAATCAAAGTAAGACTTTCATCCCTCACCCACACACATAGATTTTTTGTGAATAATGATCACAATTTACTTGAAAAAAGATTTTTCTGGAATTTAACCAGTCCATGGCACATCAAAAGTCAAACAAAGAAATAATTGAGATTGGTATATGTCAACTTCCTTCACAAAAAGTAAGAATATTGTTCATATTTCATCATCATTTGCAAATAACACAAAGGACAAACATTTTAAGAAAAATATGTCAAAGAAAGAAGAACCGCCCGAAAATTTCCATGTTTATTTTATTTTATTTTTTTTATTTTATTTTATTTGATACACAGATCAACGGGCAAACCCACTAACAGATCTGCGAAACAAAAAAGTCACATCATCACAAGACAAATGTACAAGACAACCATAAAAGTAACACGTTACATTAAATTGAAAAAACATACACAAATCAAAAAAGAGAACTGTTAAAATGACTGGATAAAATAGTTTTAAAACTACACAGCGTAGAGAAAATATCTATTTGAAAGAGATATCGTTAAAAATAGACATGCATGCATCTGGGCACTGTTGAAAATTTTCTGCAATTAACAGAACACAAGTCTGGTTTAAAAAGGGGTTTCTTGCGTAAATTTCTACTGGGGGCATAAAAGCAGATTTGATTTAAAATATTTGGTGAATCATAATGTGAATGGATTATTTTGTATAAAAAGCACATGTCAAGGGTTAGTCTTCTATTGTATAACTTAGGAATGTTCAGAATTCTGCAATAAAATGGGTAGCTGGATTTACTGCAGTGAACATTGAGTTTGCGACAAATGTATTTCACAAACTTAATTTGTACTCGCTCAATTTTTTCTGACAGGCCCTGCTGGTGGGGTGACCACACAACAGAGCCATACTCTAGAATAGATCTTACATAAACAAAATACAGAGAAATAATTGCTAAAATGTCATTGAATGACTGGCAGAGACGCTTAATAAAACCAAGAGATTTGAAGGCTCTAGAGACAATGTTATTGATGTGAAAAGAATAATTAAGATTGGAAGTAAGGTAAATGCCCAAATCCTTGACAACAGAGACCCGTTGAAGGGGAGGATCACTGATGGAGTAATCAAGAGAGGAAATGACTCTTTTCTTAAGTGTAAAACTGTGCAAATGTTATAATAATTTTCACAAGTCAACATTAAATCACTGTTAGGAACCTATCAATACCTTTGAAAGCTATTACATGAGCAATTGTGAAAAATATGTTTTGACAACAAATGACAAAATTAGGCCTAATATTTACATATTCAAATTACTTCTTCATTTATGAAAATCATAATTACATAATTTGTTCATAATTCTGCCAATCACATCTCTATGAGATTCCACTCAGTTCTAGATAATCATACGTACATTCCTCATACCAAAGCTGGTAACATTTTATGTGATAATTATTCTGAGTTTAATGAGCTCCAAAATTAGGCCTGAAGACGGCTTGACGGATGGATGGGCGGATGGATGGACAGACAAACAGAATGATGACATTAGCCCCCTACTGTGCCTCCTCTACACACAGGGGCCAAAAATGGCAAAGTATATGTTGCAAATTAATATTGGCTGATGATCAACAAATGCCTGTTTGATTGTGAATTAAAGCGTGGATAAATGGAATCATTAATACATTTTTATTATACAAAAGGAAATATTACAAGATACAAGATGCTGTGTTTAGTTTTAGTTTTAAATTGACATTCACAGGAAGGTACAGTAACACTATTCTTAAGCAATGTTTGAAAGAAATTGTTTAAGAACTGACGCTGCATTGTTGCACGGTGGCTGGACAGGTTTGGATGACAATGAATCTTAAATATCCCCTTAATGAGGACTACCGGGTAATACAGAGATACCTTTATTTCATGAAAATACTGCATCTTCAATATCCTTGTGATGTCATCTGGCATGTAACTACTTCCTTTACATGTACTTCCTAAACTACCACATGTTCAAATTTAACAATAGTGTACTGTTTTATTGAAACATAAAAATTTCAATCAGTTTCAAAATTAAAACTGGCAATAAATCCTTTGGCATTCAGCATATTGTCTATGGCCCTGTGTGAGCCAAGCACCTGTATAATACTTTCATCAGCAATGCATCAGTGCATAACCTTCATGTTTGTAATAGAAGTATGCCATATGTCATATTCAACAAAAAGACTGCTTGTTTCAATAACATTTGTTCTTCATATTTTCCCACACAATAAGAAATATAGAGGAAAGAACGTTGCCAAAGGGAACTGAAGTGTCTACAGGGTAAGACTATAGTCATTTGCATAAAAATAGCCATATCTGCCATCTTTTTTCTGATGTGCAGGGTGCTGGAAAGGTTATATCTGATTGGTTGATTGTCACTTTTCACAGCAACTTAGGGAGTTTATTTGTATTATTCAATTATAATTGTAAGATTTAGCTAACCAATTAGATAAAAGATTCCTCTAGATGCTGTACATTAGCCCTCTTTTTTTGAACCTGTTGAGTTCTGTCCATGCAATCATATGCTTCGGACCCTAGGTGTTAACATAGAGAAATTACTGTATTTCTTCTACATGGTTATAATCCTGACAAGAACATAGGTGTGCACTTCTTTCATTTACAAACAGTTTGACAACAGTACCCGTGCCATAAATAGTCATTGTTCTTTGTTGAAGACGGAATCCCCATTTAGAGTCATGCAGGAAGTAATTGGATACACGTGAGATTTACTATGATACATGTAATCCTCCCTCACTGTGTATAGATTATAGATAGTACATGTACATGTACTATCTCTTCAAGACCCAGATTGTTACTCAAGGGTCTGTGATGACTGTATATGTATATACATCATATCTGTCATGGATAAAAAGTCAATAAAGGTCAAAAGTATTCTTCAAAATTATTAAACATCATTCAACAACAAAGCAATTTATAAAAACATGTAACTTCACACTTCATTAAAAAGATTTTCTACAAATGACAGGTAAAAGAAAATTACTTACTTTTCTGTCTGTCAACGGTGTTATTTGTGTCAACATGTTCAACCTTGATATCAGAGAAGGCAACTGCTATCTGTTCTTTGAGTTGAAACAATTCCTGAGACCTGGCTTGATTTTGTTTCTCAGCATACCGTAGTCTTTCTACAACTTCATTAAACTTCTGTTCATAGAGTTGATTAGCCACTTTGCCATTATCTGTCAAGCAGAGTAGAGATTTTTTGTTTTACATACACATTATACAGTAAAACATCACATGAAAGATTTTCATGCATAGCACAGCAAACTGAATCCAATGTAGTTGCAGTTGTAAAGATACTTCATAAAATACAGCAAGATTGACTTGTATTTTATATTGGCAGTATATATACTAAATGCATGTATTACGATAAAGTGACACATCACAAGCATTTTCAAACTCTCAGAATTGTAAACAAAGAAAATTCAAGTTTATTCCATTTCTACGCTTAGGTTTCTTTGATTTCTGTTTCTGTAGGATTTTGTTTTTGTGTTCCTAGGGATTCAACTGATGATATTCTGACAATTACTTTGTTGCCTGAGATTGAAAGTGCAAGAGCCTAACCTTTGGAGACAATGAATTAGTCTTGTATCTTATGGAATATTATGCGGCAAGCTTCTGGATAGGGTCGTAAAATGATCAATGATTATGAATATATTTCTAACACCACAGCACAGAGGCTACAATGGTATTAGACTCATCACTGGAAGGTTGCTAGTTCAAGACGTACACGTACACAACCCTGTACATAGCTCTGCCCTTGATCAAGGCACTGCACTTCTCATTGCCTCTACCGGTACATTACCAAGGAGTAATGGTTTCTTCATCTTGTAACAGAACGGTTACTTCATCTTGTAACAGAATTTCAGCCAATTTGATGAGCTTTACTAAAATACCTGCATGTTTTTTCAATCCTTGTGACAACATTTCTAAATTTCAGTCAACCAAATGATTCACTGAACTGTTGATCATGTGTAGATGAAGCTCAGTTTGTACTTCATGATATTTAACAAGTCATCGTTGATGACACAGTCCCCACTTGTTAATGGGTACTTTAATTACAAGTCCTCAGAGAGGATAGAGTAAGTAAGTCTCCCCCCCCCCCCACCAGACGGTGTCCATGGGGACTAATTACTATGTTAATGAGTTGATATCAGGTATCACTCGCCACCTACATGTATACATGTATAGGTTGAAGCAATCTGATTAAAATCAGATGTAGAGTACAGGGACGTCTGTACTTGCGCAGTATTCTCTTGCCGTCACCTGTAGGTGACGGCAAGAGAACACCGCATAAGTATAGACGTCGCCATACTCTACATCTAATTAATCAGATTGAGGTTGTAGTTGTCCTTAGATATAAAGCTGGCAATTGGAGAAAGGCACTGCAGAGGCAACATGAGCACACTGAGCAAATGATGAAGGGATCTCCATGTCACCTGGAGAAACTTTGAGTTCAAAAACTCTTCACATCATTCGATTTTTGTTTTACATTGAAAAGTCAAGGCTGCAGCACATTGTTTATCTCTATGGTGAAGCTTCTTCGCTCTATTATTCAAAAGTAATTGTTTTCAGTCTGGAATATTAAAGAGCTCATCCAGGCTCACTATTAAGCATACAATAGTACACAACAGTTACAAATTGGTTGCTTATTGCAAGCAGCTTCTTTTCACTAATGTCCTGACCAACATCTTCCAATTAACAGTATTCTTCTCACAGTAATTTAAACCTTTTCCTGCCAGACAGTATCACTTCCCCATCAGCCAACTCAGTGAAAGCAGTAAAGAGCCAAAACCATATGTATTTCAAACCAACAGCTTTTGTCCACAGAAATGATGTTTACAGTATCTGTGATTTCAAAGGCCTTCAAATGGTCAATTTTTTGTTAAAATGCACCAAATGGGACATACTGTACTTCACTAATTTGAACAAACTTGACCTGATGGTGAAATATGACCTTGGCAAGAAAAGGGTTAAACAAATTAATTAGTATTGGTCTATTTTGAAGTACATGTTCACCTAATTTATGTTAATTGTAATCTTTTCTTTTCTGCGATATACAACAATGCCAGTAGCGAAAAAACGAGAAGAAGACATCATTTCAAGAAGACGCTTAAGATCTAAAATGAGTATCAATCAAAGACAACCAATCAAGGCATGTTCAGAACATTTGCAGATTTGTTGACTTTACTTTGTGGCATACAGATACAGATAATTTGTATTATTATACATCTGTCATCAAAATCAATAGATATTTGTGTGTGTTTAAAAAGCTGACAAGCATTCTATAACATTGACAGTCTCACACTCTGTATGTGTAGTTTACACACGCTATCAGAAGTGTGTTATAGAGTTCAATACTTGCACTTACAAATCAGTAGGAAAACTGCTAATATTGCATGACGTATCATTATTCTGCCCATTGGACATTGCAGTCATCAACGTATAATGTGGTAATTATGAAAATACCACAAGGGATGCATTAGGACATTAGCATTGTACATCACTCTCTGTAATAGGCTTGTGCATCCAATTCAGTACTTTTGTAATAACCTCATAATATCAAATATACAATCACCATATATATTTGTCCAAATAAATAAATAAATAAATCCTAAATGACAAAACTTCACTCTTTACTTAATGTTATAGAATGCTTGTCAGCTTTTTAAACACACACAAAAATCTATTGATTTTGATGATAGATGTATAATAATACAAATTATCTGTATCTGTATGCGACAAAGTAAAGTTAGAACACTGTCAATGGAATGCTTCCTTTTTTACTCCTTTTCATTGAACTGATATGATGATGAATAAGAAGATAGTGCCACAGGTGTATATGTATGTCAACTGATGTGAAAGTCTGATTTGTGCACATTGGTAGAGTATGTCAAACAGAAAACACTGTGAAAATTTTGGAGTTAAAATTCCATGTGTCAAGGATGCATACAATGAGCACTGATTCTCAGAACAAAGTGTTTGATATGAGGAAATTCACATGAACAGCAATGAGCAATGCATTCATTCATGAATAAATACTACTTTATTAAATTGAATGATTTTCTTTTACTGTAAAATGATAATATCATTGGATTCTCTTGTATCGTCACATGGTTAACCTACAATACATCAATATAAGTCAACACAAAAGGCTTCATCAAATTAATTTCCACTCCATAGGGTATCTCCACTTTAACAAAGCCAAGCACAAGGTAGCCAAGATGATAATCCAATGACCTTCATCTAGGTGAACAGTCAGCACTATCACTGGCTATCATGAATAACTGCATGTATGCACCCACTCAATCTCATTACAGAAAATTTCCAGCAATCAATTTTCATGAAAAGGATTGCTATTGATAATGAATTATTTACATACATGTATCAATTATTAGATTAATCCTGAATTGCTACAGTTATTATGTGTACCTGTAGCTGTTGTATAGGCTCTAATGTGACAGTGCATTAAATGCTGTATATAATTTACATTTAAAGTCATTTTCACATGTATCAAGTGTTTGATACATGTACTCTATAGAACTTACTGAAGTAAGCTGTATTAGAGCTCCAACGGGTTAAAACTATGCTATGTGATGAATATTTGTACTTGTTTTGAACTGAACTATTGATAAAGGTCATCACTACTAGTACAGTGCTTTTAACAACAACGTCATAATCGATGTGTCATGCTAACAATTTCACAGATTTTTTGAAGAAAAAATAAAATTATAAAGAAAATTTTAACAAACTAACAGGATTAATGGGAAACCATATTAGAAAGCTAAAGAAGTTATTTATGCAAACTTAACCATTGGAAAAAATAACTTGAACAAGATCCCGGAAACCTACAAACCAAACTTTAAAACGGATGGACAAGCACGTTCAGAGAAAAACAATCTTGAAAAAGGGAAAGCAAAAATAAAAAATTTACATGTATGTGCATGAAAATTTGAAAGAGAAAAGGAAAAAAGTATCAAAGTGAACGGACAGACATTATTGGAATTAAAATGGACCTCAAACACAAACACGGTGCCTGGGGGACCACCGTCTTTTGTACCTTCTCAGTGTTCATTATGTGATATGATTGTTAAGTTTGTCAAAAAAGTAAAATTGTTTGGCATGAATGAGTTTCTTGAACTGGTTGGTCACTGCCCTAGCATAACAAACAATAAATATGATTGTCAGGAGCTGGAATATGTAAATTCAAGAGTGCAATCTGAGTATGAATAATCTTTGATATATGTGAAAGTGAGTTAAGACATGGGACTCAATAGGATGAAAAATAATAACACGGAAAATGGTGAATTTTTATGATGCAGAAAGGTAGAAAAATTTTGCCACAAACTATTGTACCATAATGGACAATGGCTAATCTAAACGAAATTACTTGCCCTACCTGAACTGAGCGTAGACGTATACATAATAAAATAAAAAAAAATAAATAAAATGATATGGAAATGTCTGAGAAAAGAGACAAATACTAACATTGGCAATAAATAATAACTAACATCTATCACACTGACCACAGCTACTCTATTTTTGTACATCCATGCTCTGACTGGTTTGTTTTCTTCTGATACAATATTAGGTACAAAAATATTCATGCAGCTATTCACCAGAGTCATATAATAACACAGCTTGCATTTTTGTCCACAGTAGAAATTTTAAGATAACTTTCACATTAACTGTAAATTCTGGCTTCGGGCAGCACAAACATCACAATACTAAAATGTTTTGATATGATACGGAGTGACTTGCACATATGCAGTCGATGTATTCATACATAGTATGAGAGTCTACTACATTCAAGCATTGTGATGTTGACAATTACATGCATGCCAGTGCACGATTTCAAGTAGTCACGAGGAAATTCTGATGGTCTTTTGGCGGAAATATAGGTAACAACAGTGAAATAAACAACATTACTTATTGTGACAGTGCTAAAATGCACACTCGGATCAAGTATAACGGCATGTCAGATTTATGCCATGAATCCACGATTCGTTGTCTCACAGTCTGACATACACCTACTGCCTAAATAAATCGATCAAAATACATGAATACTCTCTCTTCAATGATCAGAGTCAACATTACAATGATGTCAAAATCAACACACACCTGATGAAATTACCCAAAATAAGAGAAGGAAAATTTGGAAGTTATTGCTGTGTCGAAATAACAATCATGACAAATCCTTGACAGCAAAACAACGTTATAACAAGTAAGATGTGCATGCACATACTAAGCATGGCCTTGCTCTGGCCCAGTATCATCGCAGCCCTACTACGGGCCAGTGGGATTGCCTTCCTCGGTAAAACTAACAGATCAAAAATGGATTTGCCGATACCCGCTGAGTATGGTCTATGGAGGCCATCGTACTTCCGTCGATTGAAGGAGCCTTTTGTACCAAAAAATATGCAACGGCGACGAAAGTACCATCACTGTCAACTTCATATTTACGAGAAATGTTTCAATACACGTGGTAAAGTTTAAAACGTAAAAAATTGGACAAGTCTGAAAAACAAGATGGCGTTTTGATTCTTCAACTCACATATTCCTTGCATTCAGCGCATGCACAGACAGTAGCTTTAGAAAACTTTACTAAAAATCAACTAAAAATCAGGTAAAAATGGATGAAAATATTATTTAAAAATAATATAAGGCATACATCACCACAATTTGAACATTTCTAACAACATATCAACTAAACAAACAGTCATGCCAAACATCAAAATGATCAAATCAGAGGTTTTAAAGACAAACACTGATTTTCACAAAAAGGCTAAAAAAAGTGACTTTAAAATGATTCCATCAAAAAAAGCAAAAATATAGTGTGAGATATTTGCTTGAGTGACCATCCAACCAAAGTTCAGAAAAAGTTACTGTAGGGTTTTTGAGATATCTCTGTCCACGGCATACGGTACATGGCGTACGCCGGGGCATTTAGTCTGTTGGACCGTAAGGTTCAAAGGACTAAATATGTATAAAAAATATATAATTTTGCACAAGAAAATAATTCACATATGGCTACATTTACAATACCTACATATCAAAATTTAATACAGTGTAATTGTCTGAAAACATATGCTAGGAAAAAAATGGGCAAAACTTCCCAAAAGGACAGAAAATTGCAGATACCGGGTACTACCACAAAATGAATAATTTGCTCAGACACAACCTTAGGCACCTGAAAATCAAATATCAAAAAGGTATTACAGATTTCCTTTCTCCCTGAATTCCCTGAGTAGTATGGATCATAAATGTTACTACATTAGTTATTTAGTCTCTGCACAAAACATCTGATATCGGTTTTTGTAAAAAATCGCGCGAGTTATAAGTGGCGGAAATAGCTTTTCTGGGGTAAGTGACCACAAAGCTAGCGCATATGTAAATTTATCCTTGGTGAACTTCCCCTTTAAGGCAAGTCTGCTGCATTTTGTCAACTTTCTGTACAGAGGTCTCATGCTGACATAAGCAAAATAGTACATGTATACCTAGAGAACATCAGCTACCTGAAAGAAATATCAGAAACACTCATTTGACTCAACATTCAAGAGTCATCCCCAATTGTTACATCATGTCTAATCTTTTCAATAACTCAATATATCACTAAATGCTAAATGATGGATATTGCTCTTGCAGGTAATGCTTGAAACAGAGCTGAATGCCAAGACTACTGTAAGATACTAGGGTATACATGACTCTTTTTATCTCTATCGTATACAGATCACTTGTCTCCAGTACCGGTATTCATAGGTTTTAATCCAGTTCTATGGGATCTGGATTAATTGAACAGGTCAGTTTCTGACTATTTTTTCTGATCATTTCCCAATATGTACCCTCATTTCCCAATATGTACACGTCAGACAAACAATCTTCTTGCTTGTAGCTCACAACATGGTTTGAACCAAGAATTTTGTAAACATCAATAAAAGCAATCTGATACATGTATCTCAACTCCATACTTTTTAAATTTTACCTTTTTAACACTTTAGCTCACTTGCATAGTTTTAAACTTACACTTGTATTTGACAAATTTCACAGTTCATCCAAGGATGCATCAATGCTCAAATTACCATGGTCACATAGGAGCACCAGAGAGTTTTCAAGTGAATTTACTTATGTACAAGTACATTGTACAGATTGCGATCAAAACTGCTCTGTACTCTGTACATGGTGTACATACATGTACATGTACACACTTTATTGTACATTGTAACAAGTGTCAGCTAATTATCCTGTTTGTCGCAGTAAAAATTGTTTTGAAGCATTGATACATGTAAATGATGCCATTGCAATACTGCTCCAACATGTCAGGTTTGGAAATCGTTAAATGAACAAATTATTTGGACATGTTGGTTCACATTATACACTTATGTTTGTAGTTTTAACACTTTAAAATTGCCAACTTTAACAAATCATCATTATATTGGTCATGATTGTATTTAAAGTACACAAGCAATAACCAAATACTGATCAACTAAAATGAAAAATAAAATGTTTGGAAAGCCTCAAAATTTTTTGACAAAACACAACTTGATTTCATTAAAGTAACAACCAGTTATGTTGGTTATATTACTTTTTTCAGCAATCTTTCCAAAAATCGGCAGTTTGAAGTCAAAAATTACTTGTTTCCAAAAAACAGGAAATGCAATACATGATAACATAGGTAATGGTTATTAATATTGATCCTAACTTTCCATAATCTTTGGGATAAGAAACACTGAACCTGAAAATTTCTTACTAAAATCTGTCCTTATGAAAATGGCAAACTACAGCAGAACTGTACTGTATTTCATTGTCAGACACACTGCATGTAAACCCTTTCTGGTACAAGGACACAATGCTGTATGTTAAATTGAGGGATTATATACATGTACTTCTGCAATAATGTACCCCCTCCCAGACCGTATTGGATGAAAAGAGACTTTGCACAACATATTGTACAAGGGAAGCTGAGTGCACAGTGCAAAGTTTGCTTGATTTCATTATTGGCTGGGAGGAATTTATTATTGCTATTATTTTATAGCTCTAGCATTGCCAGGGAATTTGTAGATGTAGAAAACATCTGGGACCACAATACATGTCGCCGCTCGAAATTAGCGGTAGTCCTGCATCCACAGACAACCAACTTTTCCCTGGGGCTACCAAAGTCCATGAAATGGTAGCCCACACGGACCACCAAAGACCGGGACAAAATTCAGTCAGTACTTGGCGTGCCGTCACTTTGGAACGAGCTAAATTGCAGTCAAATCCAGTTGGACACAGTAACATGAGTAAGGCCAGACTATGACCTTGTTATGCAAATTACAAAGACAACCATGCAGTGAAACTTTGCAACGTTACCAAGTTTCAATATCTCAACTGATGTACTTGGATGATAGGCACAGGAAATGATGGCCAATGAAAAAGCATTTTCATTGCATTTTGATCATAATGTATCAATTACAGACAATATGCCTCCTCCCTACAGAAAGCCTGTGGTCTATTTTAAGCCCTGCTACAGTATCCGTTGTGCTGAGAAGGTTGTGGTCGTTGTCATGCCGACTGTCAAAATTTGCGTACAACTTTGAGTGAAACAAGTTGCCAATATGTCACCAAACTTTTGAGTATCACTGTTGTCCATAAGACCAAAAAAAAAATCGTTTCTGGTCACCAAGTGCGTCATTTCAGAACCCGTTTGTCATGGCACTTTTTTGGTTACATCATATTCCCTCCAAAATTGGAGGGTCTATGGTTATATACTCATCAGTAGAGCTATCCTTGATATCCCTGTTTGCATGTCCAAAAATGCTAAAAAGAAAACGGAAGTATTATGCAGCCCATGATAAAAGACAATAACTGTTGCATCAATAGTGCCAAACCAGCATAGTTAAGAATTCAAGAAAAGGGGAAAAAAGAAAACCGCATCACCTTTGCTGAATGTCAAGGACCAGAAACATGGGGGGAGGGGGCTTTATACCTGTTTTCTTTGGGTATTAGGTGTGCAGGTATTCACATCAAATAACTAGAAATTTCACTTCATGGGTAGAATCTTGAAAAATTGCTTTTTCTTGTCTGGTTAAAAAACTAATAACCCTAAACTAAAATATGCATGGGCTACCAGCCACTGTCACTGGGCTACCAACTTCAGAAAATAGTAGCTCAAATGGACTACAAGGGAAAAAAGTAAATTTTGAGCCCTGCATGTATTGGATAATTGGATACATTATCGGTAAAAATTTGGGGGATGTCATAATTTCCCTGGTATTGACAAAGCTGAAATATAATGTGAAATTTTACAAAACTATCTAAAAACCTTCTTGTCTGAAGGAGAATGTTTGCAAACATGTGCTTACAGCTTACACACAATAATTTGCAGAATTTTCCAGTGGAGACATGAAACCTACTATGTTAAAGGGCCAGTAGTTGTAATTGTGTTTTCAGAATTGTTGAGTGTAACATGCCTCATCCAATTTCTTAAATGAAAAATCCAGAAATTTCTCTGCTATCACTCATCTTTGTAGTAGATGACAAGGTTGCACTACTTACTGTACACGCTATAAACTCTCTCTCTCTCTCTCTCTCTCTCTCTCTCTCTCTCTCTCTCTCTCTCTCTCTCTCTCTCTTCCCCCCCCCCATCTGTCCACAGCTGGGTGTACATTTCTATTTTCATCTTTTTCACGACTCGATTACTGGGAGACAATAAACGATGGATGGAAATTTCCAGCTGCTGTTACCATGGCTACTCCATAGTCTACTCAGTGAAATTAGAGTGTAACTGTGGTGTTATATCGCTAAACACCACTGGCGCTTGACGTCGCTTCACAAGGCACCTATGTTACCAATCAAAAGAAACCTGTTTTCTCTTGTTGCATCATACAGACCCACATAGCGGCATGTTGAGTGCCTCTGCTATTTATTGTTTATGAATCCCACATTGTCGATGGTTGAGACACCTTGAACACCTTGAGACACCTTGACATCCGGATGTCAACAAAGCGTACTCCATTGAATACACCAAAGATCAATGCCAACGTAACGATTAGCTGGTGACGTTACTCGTAAGGTCAGACTGCATTAAAAATTCGGCCACTAAGGTATGAACATAAATATCAGCACGGTAATTGTTCACGCGAAAACCATCTCACTTACTACCTCAATTGGTAAACGTACGAAGATGGGTATTTCGTTCATTGCAGACCACACCTTCTGCTAAGTTCTGGTGACACTCGTCTGAGATTATCACAAACAATTTGCATGAATCGGAAGTTTATGTAAAGAAATTTAAGAAAACACATCAGTTAAATAACAAGGTGATCCTCAACCTTACCTGACCGACTGCTCAGCAATACCACTGATAACGACAGAAAAACCAGGAAAGACAGAACCACTATTCCATTCCGTCGTAAGGCCATTGAGATAAATTACTCGCGCATGTGCAGAGTTAGAGTGGACATTCAGTTCAATTTTGTCGATCAAGATGGCAGTGTCACCTGTAGGCGAAACCACAGATATATGCCTTAACAAAAAGCAGTGCTCAGTCGAGTGTGTAAGGCTTGAGTAGGGCTGCGTGTGTGCCTCATGTCCTTCAGCATGCAGTCGCTATCATCGCCCATACTCTCGATCAGGACGCCATCACTTCTGGGGCTGGCCCGGAAGTACTTAGCATGACGCAATGAAGTCTGGGTAACCAAATCCTGCCAAAGGCAAACAGCAACACAGTTAACTTTTCAGCCGTTCATACGACACGTACAAGGTTTAACAAGGAGGACGAGCAAAATCGTTTGACTTACAGATAAAAATAAGCCATCAAGATTCAGGGAGAGCTGGTTTGGGTACTAGGTGCGTACCGGGCGCGTGCCGAGGGATGGAGGAGACAATGTGGCGTGACCAGATCTGCATAAAGGTGCTGGATTGCCAAAATAGCCAAGTTTGAGATATTTAGCTGCTATTCAGCTACTTGGGTTTTTAGCCTACCAAATCAGGATATTAGCAGCTATTCAGCTATTATTGTTGGATCACCAGAATAGCTGACTTTCAGATATTTAGCAGCTATTCAGCTATTTATACGTGATGGAAACAATAATAGCTGCTTCGGAGATGTTGAGCAGCTACTCTGATTTGATACCAACATAATCCCTGGCTATTCAGCTATTCAAGCTATAGTATTAACCGTTTATAGCCGCTATTAGCCAAATGTTAGCAGGCTATTTGCTGGCTATGATATATTTTCTGAATAATGTTTTTTTATGCACAAACATTTTCATTTTTTTCATATGAATTTTTACATCGTCTGCAACCTCATACTATCAATCACGCAAGCACAAATATTATGGGTGACATACAATTTACGAGTGAATTTCCTGATTTTTTTTCAAGATTTATAAATTTTACTTTTCTTACACTTTTGAAAACACTTTTCCGAGAGAGAGAGAGACAGTAAGTGTGCGTAGAGTGCAATACGTTTCATTAAAATAACTATTTCCTGACCTACTCTTCGGTACTGCAATCCCCACTTTCTGGCAGTGTGTCATTGGCTAATCCGTGACATTATTCGGCCAACCATTTTTTCACCCTGAAATCAGAGAGTGAAAGTCGAAATATGGGCAAATTTCATGATTTTATCGGTTCACTTGACTATTGGACCAAATTTCGATCTTGAATTTGCTCTGTTCGCATTCTATTTCTCAATTAAGAATGACACGTTCAGCGCGGTATCTATTGCGGCCAACCTTACGTAATCAATAATGAAAATGGCATAGCGTTGATCGCGATTTCAGATTTGTTACTAAATATAGCTGCACGCGCGCGACTTTCGGACAACACTGCACAACTTTGTTGTTGCATGCGCGGCTGTTGTGGCAGCTTGAAGTCAGAGCCATAAAATACCACGAACTAGCGTGACTTTTAGTAACCATTGTAACCCTATCATGTTTTATTTTCGTCGTTTATGCGGAAAATGCAGACAAATCTTTATTTATGCATATTAATGAAAGAAAAACATGACGTCATTTGCGATCAGTTCTATTAAGAATTGGTGAAATACTAAATTGCAGATGGTTTTCCCGAGTAGGAATAGCGACGTGAACCGCTAGTTGTGCAACGTTAACGGCAGATCGAAATTAGGAATTAGAAATTGGCACCACATGACACGATCAGGACATGATTGTAAATTTCCCGTACAAAAACCACTTAGGCCTATATAATAAGCTTAGATTGAAATCGCTGTTAAGGGACCGTTCAGTTTTTACGGCCGGGGGGGGGGGCCGGCAAAATCTTGTCGCCGGTGTTCAAAAAAATGATGACCCCCCCTGCATTTTTCGCGAAAAAATGATGACCCCCCCCTTTGTCAGACGAAAAAATTTGATGACCCCCCCCCCCCCCCCCCCACTGAAAAATAACCAAAACCCATATGTCAAATTTACCCGCACGGTTTGGATTTGAACTCTGGTACGCGGCGCACTTTATTCGTGTAGCAGAGATGCCAGTGTACAAGCTTCTCAGCCACATCCATGCAAACGTCTGTTAATTAGGACGACTGTAAGGCAATTTTTAACTTCATTTCCATAGACAACTTATGTCCATGGACATTGTATAAAGTAAACTTTATTGGAGTGGTTCGCCAAAGGCAGCCCTCCGGTTAAGAGGGTCATGGGCCATTACGTAAAGTCAACTTTATTCTAGTGGGCAACCAAAGGTGGCCCACTGGTAAAAAGAGGGTCGATCATGGCCATTGCATGAAGTAAACTTTACTGAACAGGGCCGCTGAAGGCGTCCGGCCGTTAAGATGGTCATGGGGTATTACAATAAAGTCAATTTATTGTAGTGGGCCGCCGCAGGCAGCCCGCCGGTACAGAGGGTCGATCATGGCCATTGCATAAAGTAAACCTAATTGGAGTGGGCCGCCAAAGGCGTCTGCCCGCTAAGAGGGTCATGGGTAATACATAAAGTATATTATTGTATTGGGCCGCCGAGGGGGGCCCGCCGGTAAAGAGGGTCAATCATGGCCATGGCATAAAGTGGACTTTATTGTAGGTATTATGTTTTTGAAAATGTGGTGACCCCCCCTTTTCTACCAGTGAAAAAGTGATGACCCCCCCTTCTTGGATTCCAAAATTATGATGACCCCCCCCCCCTGGATTTTGCCGGCCCCCCCAGCCGTAAAAACTGAACGGTCCCTGTTAAAGGGCAGCAGGCAACAGGTGTGCCCGGAAAAGGGTCGACATTTTCCGTACCAAAGAATGTGGATCGGAATGGCCTTCAGCGCGGGCAGTTAGCGAAAGTTTTACCTGAAAAAAGATTGATAATTGCCGTACCTAAGGTCCGTGAAATTGAATGACTCTGAGCGGGCAGCTTGGGACAAGTGCCTGATCACAGTCCCTCTGTCCATAGATAGAGGGACTGTGGCCTGATAAACAGCTGACTATCTTTCGTACCTGAAGTGCGGGAATTTCAATGGTCGTTAAGGCAGAAACCGACAATTTTACCGCTGCAGTATACTACCAAAAAACCTCCCGTCAGGAAGACAAAAACGTAGAAATTTTATTCTGCGTCTACATTTGCCGCATATGGTAATATCTATAACTGCCAAACTTTTAAACGAAATTTGCCTTTCAATGAGTCTGCACAAATTAAATGGCGGAAATGCCTATTGATGTGTGGGACTGGCACGGTTCTACGGGATTTTAATATCCTCTTTGAGGCAGTTGACGGCCGTGCTGGTAGAAGCTTAAGAAAGTCTCGTACTGCTCCTGAGTGGTCAAACCAAGTCTTGACAGTACGGATGTAGGCCTATGTTGTCGAGTTTCGGGAATAATAGACAACGAATGTGCTCGGTTAAAGTTTGGCAATATACCGACCACTAATTTGGCATGGACTAGAAAGTCGGGCCGCGGGAGTAGGCGACAGGTGCAGGTGTATCCGATAAGGAGCTGAAAATTATCCGGCCATAAAGAGCGTGAATAAGGATGTCAGGCGGCGGGGCCAGGGTAACTGATTTTCCGGTAAAAGACTGACAATCTTCGGTACCACACGTACGGGTATTTGAATGTCGGTTGGCGGTGATTGGACGACAGGTGCGCTGATTAAAGGCGCGAAAAATTTCCCGTACTTAAAGTGCGACGATTTGAATTGCATTGAATGAGCTGCCGGGGACAGGTATGGCGGGAAAGAGGTTGACAATTTCCCGTACAAAAAGCACGTAGATAGGAATCGCTGTCAACGGGCAGCAGACCACCGATTGGAATATGGGTAGAACTGAGAAAGTAATATCATAATTTGTCAGGTTGCGTTAGTAATACCTTAACGTATTGAGCAGTATTCTGTACAGGTCGTGCCTGGCTTTACACAGTATGGCGAACGTGAATTTTTATTCTTCATGGATCTGTTTTTACATGTACGGTATAATCATGGAGCCATAGTAGAATCCAGTCAAAAGATCACAATGTACAGATGTACATGATAATTGTATAAACAGATACAAATACCAATAACAAACACGAATAACGGATTACACGGGTAGTATTATCAGACAAAGAATTGCGACCAGTAAGGTCATGTGGAAAACGGAAGTGCAGTTGTACGTTCAACACAGATTATGGATCAATGGTGGGGATCCTTAGCGGATTACGAGATTTCGTAAGCAAATGTTGAAAGTGTCCCCTGAGGTTCAATGTCTCTAATATTCTATCTATCAAATCGCATCCTCCAGTTTTCCCTCAGCCGACAAATATAGCATCCAAAAGAATGTTTAAACATCATACAGGACAGCGTTTTTGTGACAATCATACATGACGTCACGGAAATGGATAACGAAACGATTGAAAGAGCATCTAATTGAAAGCATGGTAGGGCGATACCGACTACAGATAAGAATACAAAAGTTCCTGTAATATTTGCACTCTTCAAGCTTGACAATATGAACACCTATGAAAAAACGCAACGATGTAAAGTAACTTTGCAGACGTCTTAGACGTAATGAAACTGACCAGCCAAATGAAGTGAAAATCATCATTGTAGTAAATATAACACATACACTTTCATTTCAAATGTGTAACATTTGTTTCTTCTACCGACAAAATACGATAAAACATGCCTGTCGTGATTTTAATATCAATGAACAATATCCATTTTCTAAAATCATGCCTCTCACATTTGAAAGCATAACGTAGAATTTGAGGATCTAATGGTAACTGTTTGTACCCGCCCGTGGTTTTGTGAGGCCACTGCCTGTATTTTAATTTATGCGCCGAGCCTGGAAATGCGCCACCAGCGGCTGAATTATTTTGGTCAGATTCTGACATGAAAAAAAAGTCAAATTTCATCTACTTTGAAAGGAAAATCTCGAAAGACGACATTTCTAGATCCAGGCATGAGAGGAAAAGTTTGTGCGTTGCTTCGTAGGCTTTTACACAAGAGAAAAATACATAACTTATCTTAGGGAGGATGAACTGAAGAATGAATAGTACATTCACTTATAATTTAAATATACATTCACATATAATAAGCCAATCAGTATTCATAAAACAAATGAGTATAAAATATGTAAAGTTTATGTTTTTGTATTGAAACTAACCCTCTTGTAACCTTCATTGGTCCTAAAAAGGGCAATAAAACTATTACATCGTTTCTCTGACTAAATCTCGTGCAAAAGTGATTAGATGGCGCCGTTTTTGTACGTGGCTTCTCGCCTCAGACGACAAATTTGAACTACCGCTTTGAAAATAATAAAATCAAGAATGTTTACTATATCGCGTACTCAACGGCAAATGCAGGTCACATTCGACAACACACGATCTCCCATTCTGTTTTACTCGAAGTAGCATTTTGTCTCCTTTACATATTATCTTCAAATGTGTTTTATAATTCCAACAAATGACACCGATGGTTTTCGAGGTTCCGATATTAAGTCTGACGAACATCTTACTAGAAGGACAAAGGTAGATAGTAACGAACTTTCAAACAAACAAGTTTTCTTTTTTCTTTTTACTTAATGTTTTATTTTTTATCTAATTTTAAACTTGCTTCTTCTGTACCCGTACCTCTACGCATGCGCCTTCAGCGATAACATACCGCTGGTAAAGGCACAAAATGAGTTTGTGACGTTCAACTTTTTGCACGGTATGCATATGTATAGAATTCACTCACCATGGCTTGGAACAGTGTGATGGAGGAGCTTTTGTAATGCAAATCACTTTATATCTGATATTATCTTTCTGCAGAAAGTCGTGTCCCTAACAGGCAACCTATCTTCGTATTTGTTTGACGATTTTGAAGACTCTAGTCTTGCACACCGAGCAGGGCTGGTATTACTTGCATATGATACCCCATGTAGGACTATCCAAGCCTTCCTGGATCTCTACCACATCGGTTTTTATACTGGCCACACTGTTCTTTGAGTTTTCTTTGCGTGCAACCTCTTAAATGTAAGCTTCATCCGTGTGTTAAGAATAATAACGTTTGTATGTGATTGCTTATGGCAACATTTACGAAGATTTAAAAAAACGTTAACAATCAGCTCTACACATGGCAAACGCGGAAAGGTAGAGCAACAAGTGTAGGGGTTATACATCTGTGTGAATTCACACACATAGATTCACAAATCATTGGTTTTTAAGAAAATTCGTGAACAAGTAAGTGTATGGAACGCTCGGATGTAACCGGCGTAGCTCATTTGAATGGCCCGGAACCGTAGATAAACTGTTCAAGAGTATTGCCCCTATGGAACCTGTCACATATTCCCTGCTGATGTTCAGCGTCTCGGAAGCTGATATCCAATTGGGTGGCTTAATCTTACCATTATATTTAAATTATACAAAAAGACTCCCTAAGTTGCTATGAACCTTGACAATCGACCAATCAGATATAACCTTCCGAGCACGCTGCACATCAGCAGGGTTTGCATTAGACGCGAAATCTCACTGTCTTTTCGTGAGGCTAAAGTAAAATATTTGTGTTATCGGTAACCGGACCTACCCTAGAAAAGCCCGCCGATCCTAGAAATCTAATTCGCACTTTAAATTTTTTTAAGGAAATTCTCTAAATTGTATTGCATTTTATGGATCTCGGCCAACAAAAAGAAAAGTCAAAAACTTTCTTCCGACTTAGACCAAAAAAGATCGTTTCTGGTCACCGCAAGCGTCATTTTAGAACCTGCGCGTCATCATGGCTGTTTTGGGTTAGGCCTACATACTCATCAGTACACTGTGAGCTATCCTTGATATCCCTGTTTGCATGTTCAAAAGTGCTAAAAAGAAAACGGAAGTACTATGCAGCCAGTGATAAGAGACAATAATTGTTGCATCTATAGTTCCAAACCAGCATTATTAGGAAATAAAAAAGAGAAAGGGAAAAAAAAACCCGCGTCGCCGCATCACTTCCGCTGAATGTCAAGGACCAGAAACAATTTATTTTGGCCTTACCTACCATATTTTTCGTGGAAACATATATATTGTTTTTATTATTTCATAAGAGTTTACTGCCGATACGTTTATTATTATTCATTGTGGTGTAGCTGATGGCACATATAGATAAATCTATCGCACACGTCTTGAAAAATGTCGATCAAAAGCCATTACAAAGGTTTTTGGATTTCTTTTGTTATTCCCTTTTCCTGTTCGGCGCCTTTGGCACTTTCCTATTGGTTGATTGACAGAGAGAGACGCGCATTCAATTCACAGCAAGCGAAAGATAATTCACATTCGGGTGAAGTCTACATGTGTCTGAAATTTTCAAAACATGTATGTTTGTCTCAAGTTGAAAGTTTTCAGCTAAAACTTTAAACATTTTCGAAGTTCATATGAGCGTTCGTTAGTCCTTGGATTGAGTGAAGAGGATTTAAATCGCTCTAAAGTTTACGGCACATCGATAACATTGCCCGCTGAAAAACCACAGTGACTGCCATAGCAAAGATAATGGCGAGTTAGGTGGTCAAGGATTTTGTTGAGAATACACAACACAGTTGTGTGGGTGCCATGGAATCGCATTGGCGTCCTAAAACACTTAAAGGCTGCAACCTATTAACATTGAATAATTTACATAACAATCTTTGTGAATTAAAGTCAATCGCAATTACCCCATGTCGTGCGCAACCAATAACCGACTCACCAAAAATGTCACCAAATTATTTCCTACATAAAATGTGTTTGAACTTGTCGAAGCTGTACCGTTAGTAGTCGTGTTCTCTCCAATCTATTTGTCCTATATTTAGGTCGTTAAGTTACAATATCTTTATCTCAGTTCCCAAAGTTGTTTAATTGACGATGGACTTTTCAGAATTGGTCCACATGACTCAAATATTACCACTTCATTTGAGAAAGTAAATATCGAGTTGAAACTTTATCCACTGATCATGTCAGAACAAATTACAAACTACGATCTCTGTCGCAGGTTTCGTCATGTTTGCCGATTTCATCCTTTCGTGCATTAACTTTTCGAAAATGAAACAGATTTTTACGAATGATTCTGAATTTGTTTTGCAAGTTGAAGATTTCTTCAAAGGATACAGTATATAAAACTATCTGCATACTATTAGTTTAGTTCTATTGAATTGGTAAGATTAAAATAAAACACCCCGTGTGAATATCGTCATGTGTCATAGTTATTCGAAAAATAAGAAGGTTGCTCGTATACGGAAACATTTTAAGATCCAATCATTGGTCCAAATTCGACTCCATTTCAATATGTTCCGTGGGCGCAAAACGCTCAGGGAATTACGACCAGTCGAAAGTTAGCAACGAGTTCAGCAGCAGCATGATTAAAGCATGCAACCTCGAAATGGAGGTATTTCTGTAAACGAACGAAGTGTTGCAATAGATTACTAGTTTCAATCGCTTCGATATATCAGTAAGGTTGGGATGTTGTGGGGAATTTTGGAAATTTCACGAGTCCAAATTACATCACAATAGACTTTATGTGTTATGTATATATAGCAATTCCACACCGTGTTTACAGTATCACCACAGTAACTTGTCACGCATTCTCTTCATTTGTAGATAACAGCAGCATCTTTAAATTCACGCAAACATCAAATTTGCATTTAATTTCAAGTCTAATTCAGACTGACTTTGATTCCGACCTCTCCCCTTTTTTTCAAGAAAAGCACTACACCGGAGTACGGACTGAAACGCCCTCTCGCGACTGCATGGTATGAACTACATCAGCTTCTAAAACCATCGTAGGACAATAATAATGTGTTTGCGGGCAGATATCTTCAATCGCTGAAAACCGTATAATAATTTATTGAAATATTTCTTCCAAACACACGTTCATGCACGGTCAAACGACAAAGCGGCCGTGTCGTTGCATAATGTAATGCATTATTCATATGTGGATTTGGACTGAGTTTAAATAGTGCTTGATTGTTAACTCCCACAACATTGCCTATCTGCTTTGCTTGCAGTGAAATCGTTTTGCCCAGTGAAAACACAACGCCCATCACATAAACCAACCAGATCAACAAAGTCGACAATGCCGTTTGGTTGGCAATTAGGTGAGTTCACACTGTTGATATCCATCTACACACGACGTGTTATCACTTATTTAGTGTTGTTCCCGAGAAGAATTATTTTGTAGATTATTCACCTGCTCATACAAGTTAACATATAGCGAGGTTAAGACTGACTGAGAGGCTGACAGTGATAAACCTATGTTTGCCAATGCAATTGTAGACGATAGAACACGTTGATAATAAACGCGGATACCTTGGATACCATTCGAAAAGGTGTAAAGATCAGCCCTAACTTGCTGCAATCAATCATAACATCAGAACAATGCTGATAGAGTGTAAAAAGAGACACATTTTGACGTTATCGTCGAGGATAGCCAACCATCCTGATGAACAAGAACGGAGTTTACGCATGCGTTGTCTTGTTCTGTCTTCCACTAGACTTTCTGCAACATTGACAAATAAGCTGCCATTTATTAGACGCATTGTATATATTTCACCGTCGTATTTATGGCACAGATCCGTCTGAAGCGTAGGACTTAACTCTGAGAATAGAGTACACGATGGCGACCTTTGCCATACCTCAACGAACCAACAGTAAACAGGTATAGTGTACTCGTCGAGGTCAAAGTCTATATCAGTGTGCGTACTTGCCAGACATCATGTCGTCAGTTCTCATCGTTGCAGCTTTGGTTTTATCCATGAAAGGTAAGTTTGTAGATTTGTGACCGATATCAACTTTAATGCAGTACTACTTGTGGTAAACAAACATACCCTCTATGTACCTAGGTTAATTCGGGTCCGACCAGGGATTTCTGTTGGTTCGACTTGCTGTCATTCCTACTGGTTCCAAAGCAACAGTACTCGACTGTACCTAGTACCTGTTCCGTTTTCGTAATAGTGTAACTCCTCGTCATTTGATATATTTTTAAACCAAAACTCTACATTTTAACAAACTTGTGTCACATAAGGATGGATTTAAATCGTGTTCCGACGGGGAGTGTTTTATCGTCATGTTAAATTTCAGAAGTCGAAAGTTGTCAACTCGTTAAGGCGTTCAACAGGTGGTTATCTGTTGGCGATGCATATGGTTGTTTATGGCTTCAATACCGTGTTTTCTGGCGATGGCGTTGTTGACTCAAGAGCAATCATGGCCACATATGTGTTGATAAAGTCGGAAATGGCAAGGATTGCGCATTTGGCAACCATACATTAATATCCGAAACAAAATCCTTTGTAAACGCTGTAAACGTCACGTCTCGGTACGCTGTCAGTCAGCCGTGTCGTGACATAAGCCTTATTACCGAATCAAGCCTTAGCGTTGAGAAAACAAGAACTGCGTTGCCTTTTTTGAAGTCGGTAGACTTCATCGGGTTCAAGTTAATCGATTAAAATTATTGGTCTCTACAGTAACGGCCATGCAAACCATGAAAGCGCTAGAAATGCGGTATTATACATCATGTATTATATAATCACTCCACGGGAAACCAACTCACCTCTGTACAGCATCCAATTTATCAAACCGACAGTGGGATGAATATAACGGCCTTATGTATAAACACGTTAGAAACGATGGCTTCTAATCTCGCCAGTTTTCCAAAAACTTTCGAGTGCATTTGTGAAAAAATAGAATCAGATACAATGGAAGGCAACAACCAGAACGAAGCTTATCATTGAAAAGGTTATTTGAGCTGTGAACAGAACTTATGGATTGACATTCTATCTGTTGCACTCCAGTCGTCCAGTCGTATTTGTTACACTCTATCTCCAGACTAGGGTTGATTAGCTTACCATGCGACACGTCCTTCAAATAAATTCAAGAACTGAGAAATTCAGTTCACATTAGTACCATACATTTTTCAAATACTTGCATGAACTGTGGCAACATCGAACTCTAATTATTCGTCATGAACAACACAAATACAATATAACTTCCCCAATTCTTCATTCAATGCAAATATAACACAGTGCAAGTTACGCACAACTCTGTAAAATAGCTGTCAGCTATATTACAGGGACGGACTATCGCATACAGACTGCACATGTTGTTAATAGAACTCGCCACATTACGAACGACTGATATTCATTCAGTGGGTGTGATTGTAGTGTCTGATATCAACAAAATCTGTTAAAAAGCAAGAGTACAGATGAGGGCGTACACGGGAAGCATTTGGCATAATTCTGATTATTATCATTAGTAAGCGGTAAAGTCGTAGAATAGAAGTTATGGATAGTGTACAAAACAAGAGCCAACTCAGAAATTCCCGAAAGGTTTGTGTGAACCGAGGCTACACTATCCGCTCCACATTAAATGGATGACTATCCATACAAACGTCATTCACATATAAACTACAATGCGGTTTAATAAACTTAAAAATGCTGTATTTAACAGAATTTAATACCGAAATACCAATGAACCACAAAACGAATCGGAAATATTTGTTAGATATCGTCTTGTTTATGTCGTGTCAACGCTCTTCCATTCTGAACGTAATATTTACTTTTATGTAGCTTGCACTGCTACCAAATGAACCACAGTATAAACTCAAGGTATGACATTTGAATCCAGTGTTTACATATTTAGGCCTTGCTGCGCAATGTTCTATTGAATTCGGCGTGGTCGACAGTCTAGCTATGGGGACGCCATGTCGCTCATTTGTCCAGTCACAGTCATCAGTGCCTAACATTAGTCCGTGCCCACTTACTGCACTTCGGTAATTTTCATGTGTGAAAGGCTGGAGCATCTATTGTGAAGCGTTTTGGTCTGATGCACCTGGCTATTTAATGAAATGCATTCCTTGCAAGAGTCGACCATCCTGTGAAGAACAATAACAAATCGGCAACATTAGAGTATTCAGGCATAGCGTGATTTGTAAGGTGCGGTGTGCACTAAATCCATCAGTCGTATATCTCACCGTAACATGCAGCTGACTGCCAGAACACGGAACTTGTTTATTTCCCCGGTAAAAACGGATCAGTCTGCAAAGTAGGCCACCCATAGGGAAGAGACTAGGCTTCACAGACCGTGTTTGCCGTTATAGTTTCTTTAAATTGCAATTGAAGGTAAGTTCACACACAGACCAGGTTTAGATTAATATTTAATATATATGAAAACCGTGTCATTTTATAATGGCTTAAATGTCGATGATTTCGCAAGAAAGGTTGAATTACATAGAAGTCATTCCTCGAGAGACAGAATATAGTAGGTTACTCTACATTGAAAATAATGCTGGTCTTATGGTTAGAGAGCGGTTATGATAGTTATCAACAGAAGGACAGTGATATCAGAATAATCAGATAGGAATTGGTTAGTAGCAGTTTTGTATGACAAAAAAGCCACTCAAATTTAACTTAAGGCAAAGTTGGGTTTAAACAGTGAATCGATTTGATAGGGAAAAATGTGAGTATCTGGGAGTCTTCATAGATGAGGACCAATGAGCTGAAGGTGTGACGCCACGAGTCCTGTATTGTAACGGTAATACGCTTTGGTACCTAGCAAATATGAAGTAGCAGATTATTGCTATAGCGGCATTAATACTTCATTACGTAACCGAGACAATTACCTGTTTTATTTAGCTTCTACTGATATGGAATAAACAAAGCGGTGTTTGTTTTCATTCTAACTGCAGTCGACTGTTCGAAAACTCATAGTATACTTCTCTTTCACATCAATACTAAGCATTGTATTTCCATTATTGCATACTTTGTGATTCTTACAGATATTTGTTTCAAGGACATTCGTGATAAAAAATCCAAGCATTAAACTCTATTATAATCTTAAATCACGTGACAAATGATGCCCCAATAGGTAAACACTCACAAAGCGGACAATTTAATTGTCTCTCTCCATTTGCAAGTAGGGTCAGCAGGTAAGAGTTATGACTGTGTCTACTTTATTTTATTCAATGTATCCAGCTCAATATCACCAACTTTGGTCCAGTTAGCTCGAACTTGATGCTTCTAGACATGATGACGTAATCTTAACAATTTTAAATACGAAATTTTCAGTAGAATTCGATTCTATCACTTCTAGAACTCTGACCTTTGATGCCACCCCATGATTGTCAAGCCGACATCTCCGTTATTTTGTTGTATATCAGAACACAGTCGAAGGTATGAAGGTATCTGTGGATTTCTGGTGTATGGGTATTCCCGTATGATGTTCTTGTTGGAGTCAACTCGGTCTGACATCCAACCTGATGAACGATTTCTGAGAGCTACATGTCAATTTTAAAGCAAGTCCTCCCAAAACACAGACTTCAAAAACAAAGCTCATCGTTCTATAAACGTTGGCCAACAAGGTCCATACAACCTAACTCTTGATATCAGTTAACTGTCATTTCACAATTTCATGGTTATTATTTGTTCCATTTTTTGAAGGATCAGCTGATCTGATATTGAGTTATCTTCTCAACTTCGATGTTAAAAATTCTCAAGATCATTTACATATGAAATGATGTCCCTTGTTATGTGTCTCAGATTATTTAAAACTGTCGAGTTATAGTATACGGTAGGACCTGCTTGTGGCTGTGTACATATTGTGACATTGAAATACTCCGCGAGGGGTCGAATACACAGATTAGTTTAAGATATCAAGTATGGTTCGATGAAGAAGTATTTAATCTTTCGATGTAATCGTCCAAGTAGTTAGATAACTCCATTTGCTATCACTCTTCTATGATCCGTGTCTTTCTTAGCAGTCAAAAATATCGAATTTCAAATTTATACAAAGCAATCGATATTCGTCATAAAATTGCAAAATTAAATTGGAATAGATTGCTATGCCACGGTTGGTACGCTGTCTGAGCATAAACGTTTACAATAGCGTTTTAGAAGTGGTACTACTTCCAAGGGTGTAGCATGAATATCACGTTATAGCCGATGACACCTATCGTATATTCCGAGTTACATTTTCGTATTGGTTCACAATCCTTCGAATTTTGTAATCTTGGTGAAAAGAATGTAGTGCAAGTGACTCGTAGAACATTCTGTAAGGTGTTACACATTCCTGTACAGCAGTTTCACAGTGGAAATTTTTAATCAAGCTGAGGAGAGGCCCGACTGGATTGACTTGGCTTGGACTTTTTAATAACAAGGCTTGATTCTGATTATTGCGTGAAATGTCACTTTCTCTCCAAAGCTTTCTAGGTGCTAACATTGTCCAACGTTACGCTACCAACACAGTCAGTTGGACCTTTCGTCGTTGATATCGAACGAGAAAATGAACAAGTTAACACAAGCTAAATATGTCATAACAATGGTGATATTTTCAGAAATCAAGCCAAACTTGACTGGTTTACCGAAATATGCCGATATTAAAGACTGTGTTAGGAGTGGCTAAGTCGATAAATAGCAATGTAAATTGCGAACGGACACATTTCAATACCCGATAGAACATTGCCTTGTTCTAGTTACATAGGATTGCAACCATTGTTCACATGGAACCGTTTCCCGTCGTTGGTGAATTAAAAGTTACCAGCTGCATGTGTAGTTCTGGATAACTACTATGCAATTGGTGATGCAAACATTCACAAAGTAACCGCTCCATTGGTGCCGCCGTACTCTAGCCCGCTCCGACAGATATGTTGCAACGTCTAACGCCGCGCCCTGGTACCGTACTGAAGCCGCTCAAAGATATAGCTTGTAATTTCCAACGCCGCACCTTCAACGCCATATACTGCCACATGAACTACTCAAATTTCTGAGGTTTTTATTCGAATTCCGGGCTTCAATTCTGTAATTTTGATAAAAATGTTGTCCATTTGCGTGATATTATCGGTGTAAAAGTGGAACTTGGTGGATACCGTTCAATTTCTGCCAGTAAACAGTAGGCACTAACCAAAGACAACATCTTCAACATGACATTATACCGACAGACTTTCAACATAGGATCCTACTTCAGGTAATGTAATGCTGTTATCCGATAACTATGCTCTGTTGAATTTAATGTTATCCGAGGCCGGCATCTTTGATATGCTTGAAAACCGTGATGATGGTAAATTATTTAGCGGTGAAAAAATAACTTTGAAGATTTTCTTCTGAATATAAAGGCGACTTTATCAATTGCTTTGTTAAAAGAAGTAGATAATTTATTACAGTTTTTATGGGTACAGTTTCTTTTAGGGATCGACTCTACCATAATCCCGCTGTAATTGTTATCGTGAGCACAGTGTATAACCACGTGACGTACTAGCAATGCAACTAAATGTAGTCAGTTTTCAGTAGATGCTACCACTATACGATGGTGAACTGTCTAATAAGAGTCTGTTGCAAGGAGAATCGTAACACACAATACTGTAAATCTAAGCATCTGGCGTCTCCATAGTTCCTAATATGAATTGCTATTTCTATCGTTTATATTCAAATTTCTAACTTATTTTGGCTGACATCATAACCTCTTCTTCAGACGAAATATTTCAGCAACAAAAAGATCTCTTGTGTAAATAACCTGAGAGTTTGTGTAACAGTGTATGTCCTTGTTGAAAGAATCAACTCTTCAGTTTTATTAATATCGTATCTACTCACAGCTAGGACTATACCTGCTCCCTGATCAAAGCAAGTTTTGCTAAAATGCCAGTAGATCATCAAACCGGGGGGAGGGGCTATTTCACCGTTAAATGATTATATATGTTGTTATTTCAATTCGTGTCGGTTGAGGAACGAAAGCTGTACGTTTGGATTTAATCACTTTCGTTCAAAGAGAACTGTCAGCATACTATGCATGTCAACTTTCAAGAATATAATCTCTCACAAATAGTTGAACACACGCATGGCAACAACATGTTGATAAGTCTTACTTAGGATTTTAGCAAATATTTGTGTTTGGGATTTGTTTCCTCTGGTGTTTGATTTCGTCTCTGCAGACCCTGACAGAAACATGTCTTATCCGAGGTCTTTTCTCTCGTTTTCATCAAACTTTACAAAAGTAGTGATTGAAAAGTGCGACAGTCCTAACAGTTCGTTTTGAGTTGCATTTTGGGAGGACCGTTCCGTTTATGACATTGCTTCTTTCTTCATATAGCAATGGATTTCAAATGTTTCCTGTATGTAAACTTACAGAAAAGTTTGCAAAACGTTTTAATTTTGTATTTAGCCCTGTATTGCCGAAACCTTGGTAGGAAAACTGTCATGAGCTGTGTTATGTTGATTGGCAGTACAGGTCCTAGTACTTAATTTGTAAGCCTGTATGTTACAAATCGTCCTGGTCTATCTTGTCAAATCGACATAACATGACAACATAGCTGGCTGCAGTGAATGGATGACTGTTTGGCAGTGAATGGATGACTGTTTTGCAGTCGGATCAGAGTTGGTAAACAGGTCAATGTTTTGTCAAAACATTAGCTAACATGAAGGGCTATTGTCTGCAAAACGATCTGGGCCTACATAGCCCATGGATGTCCATACACAGCCATAGTAGTCGTCAATAAAGCAGCTGAACTAGACTTTTTTGTAAATAGCAAATTTGAAGTTCGTAGCTTCGTCGCTGTCAGCGACACGAGTACATGTGTGGCGGCGTCCATCGTCCGTCGATCGGCGTCCGTCGACTTCATTATTACATTCAAAGCTCGAGCCTCTATGCATACTATGGCATTGCATTAGCATGTTACGGTGATACTGATCATCTAGCCAAGCTGTCACGTGAGAGATTTTAACAACAAAATGACATAACACAGGCTTGTCAAGATTGACAAGGTAGTACGGGAGTAATATGTGTGTCACAGAAAATGTTTTAACCTTTTGAAATCTCCTTCAAATTTATTTATTGTAGAATTAATTATTCCATTAATTCTTCTTAATACCATGAGTGTAGGACACCACGATTAGCCAATGTGCTTATTTTTCCACCTTAGTCTGTTTGGCTTAAATCCAACGTCTTTGATATTAAGTTTGAGTATTGCATCCGCTTGACTTTATGACAAACATTTCAAAAACATGTAAACATCAATACTGTAAAGAGTGGAATAACTGAGAATCATTAGGCTATGAGCAGCGAAATTGGACTGTGAGTTGCCCAGCTACCGTTGTTGCCAGGATTGGCGAGAATTAGAACACACAGAGTAATAGTGTAACAAACGATAAATGTCTGCCACGATACCAGATGCTAATAATTGATAACATGCTATTGAATATCGTGTCCATCCTTCCAGGGTAGGACTAGCAGGTAGTTTTCGCAAAGTGATACACGGTTAATTCGATATCGGTATCTATAAATACGTTTTGCACAGGGAATATTCTCACGTTATTGCAAGGATATAATTACCCCAAGAGGTTAATTCAATATATAAATACTGTTTTAGAAAGACATCATAAACCTACTTGTTTTCATTTTCACGACACTGTGTCAGAATATTTAAATTTAAACTCATTTAACACTTTAAATATTGTGCAAGGAAGCTGAAATACGTTGTTTTTGGCAATATGGCAAGTAACCTGCATGTCCTGAGCCTTGCACGTTGTATTTAGGCTGCGTTCACAAAAAACGGTTGGGGGGGGGGGGCTGGAGGAATTCGGGGGGATTCGAAAATTTTTGGGGTAGTGGAGGGGGGGGACTTGAAAATTTTGCTCTACCTGTAGGGTGGGGACTTGAAAATTTTTGGTTCCCTTTTGTGTTTTACATTTTCCAATTCCAAGTTTTTCGTAGGTAATTCAATGAAAAATGAATACCATTTTTATGTCATCAAAATGTTGTAATGTTAGTAATAATTTAACAAAATCTAGAACCATTTTGTCACATTTCA